>NC_092382.1:84390554-84690554 GCF_030028105.1 Mobula birostris
AAGTAAAAGCAAGGATGCAATGCTGAAGATTTATAAATCATTGGCCATACCACATTAAGCGTATTGCTTTGAGGGGTGGACCCCATATAGAGAACAGGGTGAGCTGAAGTTGGCGAGGGTGAGGAGGAGGATCATTAGAATGCTGTCGGAATGCAAGTGCTATCTTCAGAGAAGTGTTGGATGGTCAGGTCCTGTACTCACAGGAGGTTAGAAATGTGAGCTGGGATCTCACGGAGTATTAAATGGCCGAGATATTGTGGACCAGATTGCAAAACCTAAGAATAGAGGAGTGTCCAATTAGACGAGATATGATGAGGCATTTCTTCAACCAGAGGGTGTTAAATCCAAGGAATTCATTGCCATAGGTGGACATGGAGTACATGTACTCGTGGACATTTAACATAGAAACATAGAAAACCTATAGTGCAATACAGGCCCTTCGGCCCACAAAGTTGTGGAGAACGTGTCCCTACCTTAGAAGTTACCAGGGTTAACAGTAGCCCTCTATTTTTCTAAGCTCCATGTACCTATCCAGAAGTCTCTTAAAACATCCGATTCGTATCCACCTCCACCACTGTTGCCGCCAACCCATTTCATGCACTCACTGCGCTCTGCGTAAAAAAAAACTTATCCCCTGAAGTCTCCTCTGTACCTACTCCCAAGCACCGTAAACCTGTCCCCTCTTGTGGCAGCCATTTCAGCTCTGGGAAAAAGCCTCTGACTATCCACACGATCAATGCCTCTCATCATCTTATACACTTCTATCAGGTCACCTCTGATCCTCCGTCGCTCCAAGGAGAAAAGGCCGAGTATAAAGTGAAGGTTGATAGGCTCTTGTTCAGCAAAGATATCAAAGTTTACAGGAAGAAGGTAGTGGAATACGATAGAAAGATAATAAATCAGCCATTATCGGTGGACAGAACCGAAGCGCTGAATGACACAAAAGCTCCCACATCTTCTGGTTATCGACGACAGATTAGATGTCATTTCGCCTATCTTAGTCACTGACAAGAGTTTATTGAGGATGACATTTGGAAGTACTTTGAATTACCGAATCACAAAAAATGAAGTCAGCACAATTGTTCAGAACTCTGCCAGGAAAATTTGAGAAGCTCACCCTCCCTTCTGCCAAACGGCGAGGAGAGAATGTTCTGTGCCCCGTTATGCATTAGCTGCACAACATACTCAACTATATGCCTCGGTGTGTGACCTACCTGTTGCAGAAAGCTACGAAGAAGAAGGAGTTGTTGAAATTGGCTTTCTGCTCAGTGAGCGTACGATTGAAGTAATTTGCCTGTTTCAGGAAACTCTGACGAGCCCTACTGACAAAAACGTCCATTGTCGGGAAACGAGTTATAAATGCCTGCAAGATAAAAACATCGTAGAAATTGCAACAGAAAAATTCCGATACACACCCGTCTATCGACGCTGCACTGCCATTCAGTCAGATGTAAGGTTATATCAGAGATCCCCTCCGGTTTCTTTCACATACATCCCACTCTACTGAACGGCGACACGTTTCCTTCTCGCCTCTTCGGCATCCCGGGATATTCCAGATGAGACCGAACCCCCCCAACGCCCCCACCATTCTGGTTCACTACAGCCACTGACCCGAGTCTGGCCACTGACTCCCCTTTGTTAAACCTGCCTGTTTAAAGAATTCCAAGTAATTTGTCAGGTGTAATTTCCCCATAAGGTAACGGTGCTGAATTCGGCGTCCTTTATCGTTTGCCTTTCATTGAACCAAAATCCTTTCCCTTCATAATGAATAGCAAAAGCGTTATGTGGTGCAGAATTCCTCACCGGACTGGAAAACATTGATTATCCCACACATGGGCCGACGCTAGCTTTCCTCGAACCCCAATCTTGTCCCTAACTTCAGTAGCGGAAACACATGCAATCAATTAACCATCATCCTACAGTGAAAGCATCCTCATCTAGTTCCCGACCACATTCCGCCCTCGGCCAGCGGGCCGGACACAATATAACGTCTGATCAGGTAGCAGATGGTCCTCACTTGTGGGTTTGTTGGTGTTGGAGGGTTTTCCCAATGTTCTTCGGGAAGCATCAAGTACATTGTAATCTTTCCATCTCTGGTGAGTGAAAGGAGAAATAGTCCATTGCCATGCATCAGATATCCTGGGGAGTGATAAAGAAAGTTGTAAATATGTATTCCTTTCACTAGAATCTCAAACAGGAATTTCAATAGAAAGCGGTAGCACAGTTCAGGCACTCCACCCTATCAACTTGTGACACCAGCTTCAATAAATTAAGAACCGTGTTGCCAGATGACTTTGTTCCTCAGTGTCGTACTGCTCACTGTGTAAGACTTACGATGATTGGTCCTAATGACGTTCTAAAGATATTTCCCATGTAGGGAAGTCTAGAATTACAGGGCACAACCTCATTAGCGGGGAGCGCTTTCAAAGCAGAGAGTCGGAGAGATTTCTTTAACTATAGGGTGGAGGATCTGTGAAATTTGTTACCAGCAGACTGTGGAGGTCAGCTGACGGGGTGTATTTAAGGAAGAGATTAATAAGTTCTTGACTGGACATGACGTCAAAGGTTATGGGAAGAAGGCCGGGAACTGGTGTAGAGGAGGAGACAAATGAAAGGATCACCCATTTTTGAATAGCCGAGCAGATTCGATGGGCCACATAGCCTAATTCTGCTCCGATGCTTTATGGTCCTCTGGTCTTATGTTATGGACATAATGAATCATGATTGAAAGAAGATGACAGCTGTGAACTAAATGTCCAAGTTACAGATTGTATCCAAAGGAGAGACAGAAACGCAGAGGGGGCAGCAAATATCTGCAAGTAGAATTGAAAGGAGTAACATATGGTCGGAAGGTGTTGAATCATTGTGGATAGACCTCAGGAACTGCAATGGTGAAAAATACCTGATGGGAGATGTACAAAGTCTCTACTGTCACTGTGGAAGACAGTAGCACTTTGCTAGATGCTCCATTTGTCAGGCGTCATGAGGTGCGTGAAGTTGCCATTGACAGAGAATAGGGTTTGGTGAAGCTGAAAATGCTGAAGGTAGATAAATCGTCTGGACCAGATGGTGCATACTTTAGGGTTCTGAAAAAGGTGGCTGAAGGGATTGTGGAGGAATTAGTAATGATATAGTACAAGAATAAGTAAAGTTTGCAATGGTTGCGGAAGACTGTAAAATGGCAAATCGTAACCACTCTTCAAAAAGGGAGAGAGAGGCTTAAGAAAGGAATCTGTAGGCGATTACTTTGACCTCAGGGCTTGACAAGACGTTGGAGTCGATTAATAAGGATAAGGTCTCTGGGTACTTTAAGGCACATGAAAAAAACGCCTTAGTCAGAAAATAGTTTTCTCAATGGAAAATCTTGCCTAAAAATCTGTTGGATTCTTTGAACATAAAGAGATAAGAAATAGCAGCAGGTGTTGGCCTCTGATGGTCGAGCCCGCTCCGCCATTCAATGAGTTCATGGACTCATCTCCACCTACCTGTCTTTCTGCAATAACAATTAATTCCCCTACTATATAAAAATCTATCCAAACTTGTTTTAAAGAATATTTACTGAGATAGACTCCGCGCCTCCATTGTGCTGAGAATTCCACAGATTCTCCACTTTCTGGGAAAAACATTTCCTCTTCATCCTGTTCTAAATTATTCCGATGAATTTGAGGCTATATCCCTTCGTTGTACTCTCGCTTATCAGTGCAAACAACCATCCCGCCTTTATCTTATAGAGCAACACACATAAAAGTTGCTGCGTTCACCAGCAACTTTTATGTGTGTTGCTTGAACTTCCAGCATCTGCAGAATTCCTGTTGTTTATCTTACAGCGGATTAATTTAGCCGCTTTTATAATTCCAGCTAGTAGAGTCCCAGGCAACTCAATCGCGTCTCATCGTCTCACCCCTCTCATCTCTGGATTCAATCTGTGGAATCTCCTCTGCAGGGCGCTCAACTCCAGTATATTCCTCCTCAAATAAGGAGACTAAACCTGCACACGGTACTCCAGGTGAAGCTGATCATACCCTGTACAGTTGCAGAATGGTCTCCTAGCTCTTAAATTGAATCCCTCTTGCAATGAAGACCAGCATTCCTTTTGCCGTCTTGATAGCCTGTTTCACCTGCACTCCAACCTTCTCTGATTCATGCCCGATCACTCCTAAGTCCCTCTGCACAGCAGCTTGCTGCATTTTTTTTACATTTAAATAATAATCTGCTCTTCCATTTTCCCTTGCAAATTGGATGACCTCGCATTTAGCAAAATTGCAGTCCGCCAGCCAGACCCTTGCCGACTCACAGAAGCTATCTATATCTCTCTGCAGACTCTCCGTATCTTCTGCACAATTGTATTTTCCTCTCAGTGTAGTATTATCAACATACGTAGACACACTGCACTCCTTCCCCTCTTCCAGATCGCTAATGTACATCCTGAACAGTTGCGGACCCAGCACCGACCCCTGCGGCAAACTGCAAACAACTGATTGCCAAACAGAGTAATATCTACGTATACCGACTCTCTGTTTTCCTCTGAGTTAATCAATCCTCTATCCATGCTAATACAGCACCCCAACTCTATGCATCCTTATCCCATGTATGTCTTTCATGTTTTACCTTATTAAACGCCTTCCGGAACTCCTAGTAAATAACGTCCATCTGTCCCCCTCTATCCACTGGGCTCGTTAAATTATGAAATAACTCCAGTAAGTTTCTCAAGCGAAGCCTACCTTCCCTGAATCCATGCCGCGTCTGCCTGATGGATCCATCTGTTTCCAGATGTTTCACTATTTCTTTGCTAATGATGGCTTCAAACATTTTCACAGCTACGGATGTTAATCTAACTGGCCTATAATTACATGCCTTTTGCCTATATCCTTTTTTTTTAATGGTGACGTGACATTTGCCGTCTTCCGTTTTACGGGGAGCTGCTCAGAGCCCAGTACATTTTGGTAAGCATCTACTATAACTTCTACCATTTTTTTCAGTTCCGAGGGACCCTGATCAAGTTTATTCAGCGCCACCCCTTTCTTGCTATCGGTTATATCGAGGTCCTTACCTCCTATCTCATCCATAACAGCTCTCTTTGGTATATGAGATGTGTGCTCAACGGTGAAGACAGGCACAGAATGGTCATTCCAAGCCTCGGGTATTTCCTGATTACCCGACATCAATTCCCCCTTCCCAACATCCAGGGGACATCCATTCATTTTAGCTAACCTTCTCCGATTTATAAAATTATCAAAAAAAAAACACAACATTTTTTCTATCGCAAACACGAGGAAATCTACAGATGCTAGAATTTCAAGCAACACACATAAAAAATTCTGGTGAACGCAGCGGGCCAGGCAGCATCTATTGAAAGAGATACAATCGACGTTTCACGCAGAGACCCTTCGTCAGGACTAATTGAAAGATGAGTTAGTAAGAGTAACACTCTTTCTGTTCTTTTTTTTTCATTGTGTGGTATTGTGCAAGAAAACCATTAAGGTTGCACTCTGTGAAATCTTCCTCAGGACTGCCTCGCCCAATCATTTGCTCAATCTACGTGCAAGTAAAATACCCCCATGATAACTGCTGTCCGTTCTTACATACCTCAGATATTTCTCTGTTTATTGCTCTGCCATTGTAATGTTATTATTCGGTGACCGACAGACAACTCCCACGAGTGATGTTTTCCCTTTCTTAATTACTTCCCAGATGGATTCAATATTCTGCTCCTCAAATCTTGCATCGCCTCTCACTATAGCCCTGAACTCATCTTTGAATAGGAGCGCTATCCCACCTCCCGTACTTTTCTGTCTATCCATCCGTATTACCTTATATACTTGGATATTTAATACCCTATCCTCATCACCTTGCAACCAAGTCTCTGTGACAGACACTAAATAGTACCCCTTGGTTCTGTGCCGCAAGTTCATTGACCTTATTTCGAATACTGCGGGAATTCCAATGAATTGCCCTGACACTGATATTTTAATCATTTGCTCTTTTGGGCTTGACTGTTCGATACTCCATACTTTTCCCTTTTTTATCTTTTGAATTTACTTATTTTATCGACACTTTTCTTTTTATTACTTTATGCATACTTATCCAAATTGTTGAACACACCCTCTTGCAATTTAGTTTAAAGCCATGTCCACAGCCCTAATTATGTATCCAGGTCACATCACGTTTCAGGTGGAGCCCGTCCCATAGGCACATCTCCATTCTTCCCCAATACTGGTGTCAATTTCCCATGAATTCAAACCCACTGCTCCCACACTAATCCTTGAACTGCGATCAGATCTTCTTGTTCCTATGCCAATTTGCATAAATAATTGAAAAATAATAAGCAGACTAGTCAAAGGAGAATTCAAAGATGCAGTGTACATAGATTTTCTGAAGCCCTTTGACAAGATGCCACTTATGAGGCTGGTGAACAAACTACGAGCCCGTGGTATTACAGGAAACATTCTAGCATGGATAGAACAGTAGCTACTTGGTCGGACGCAAGGAGTGGGACTAAAGTAGCCGTTTCTTGTTGAATGCAGGCACCCAGTTGTGTTCCAATTGGGAGTCTATTGGGCTCGGTATTTTTTACATTTGGGATTTCATCTGGGGAATTAATGACCTGTAGAAAAGTGAAAAGTTGCACATGTCGCAGGGAGGGGCAATATTCTCGTTGTCCCATTTGATGGAACTGTTCGGGAGGATTTAATCTAATTTGACAGCGTGTGGGACCTTGATGAATGGACTCACGGTAGGACGGATGTTTTTTTTTTAAGCGTGCTGTCAGACTCTTAGGAAGAGCAGCAGATGATAAGCCAAAATTGCAGTCAGCAGGGTGAGCATCAGTGCATTAGGAATGCACAATCAAAAACGATAACAAATACGGCACTGAAAGTGCTATATCTCAGTTCACGGAGTACAAGAAACAAGGTGGATGATATTGTTCCATAGTTGCTAATTGTCAGTTATGATGTTGTGGCCATCACTGAATCATGGCTGAAAGGTAGTTGTAGATGGGAGTTGAAAGTTCAAGGTTACACATAGTTTAGGAGGGATAGGAAGGGAGGCAGAGGGGCTTGCGTGGCCCCGCTGGTAAGAATGACATCAAATCAGTAGAAAGATGTGACATAGGATCGGAAGATATTCAAACGTTACGGGTTGGGTTAAGGAATTGCAGGGGTAAACGAACCCTTGCAATGTCTTAACTCAACCCGTAAGGATTCAATATCGTCCGATCGTATGTCACATCTTTGTAACTCAACCCGTAAGGAAGTTATACGCAGTAGCTGGGATGCAGATGACAGATTACGGCGGGAAATAGAAAAGTCATGTCAAATGGTCCATGTTACGATAGTCCAGGGAGATTTTAACATGCAGGACGATTGGTAAAATCAGTTCGGAAAATAATTTCAACGAAGTCAGTTTGTTGAACGCTACGAGATGGCATTTTCAGAGCATCAGCTTTACTGGATTGAGTGTTATGTCATGACACGGAGGCGACTCGGTACCTGAAAGTAAATGCCCCCTGAGGAGGCATTGATCAGAATGTGATTGAGTTCAACTTGAAATTTGATTGGGTACAGTATGTGTAAATCTGAGGCAGCAGTATTCACATGCTCCGGAAATACCGGCTGTGTGGTGAAAACGCACAATCAGATTCAGAAACATAATCAGGTTTATTATCACCATCATGTGACGTGAATTTTGTTAACTTAGCAGCAGCAGTTCAATGCAATACATAATCCAGCGGAGAGAGAGAAAATAATAGAAAATATATAATAATGAATAAAGAGGTAGATCAATTACGTATATTGAATAGATTTGTTTTAAAGTGCAAAAACAGAAATACTGTATATTAAAAAAGTAAGGTAGTGTCCAAAGCTTCAATGTCCATTTAGGAATCAGATGGCAGAGGGGAAGAAGCTGTTCCTGAATCGCTGAGTGTGTGTCTTCAGGCTTCTGTATCTCCTACCTGATGGTAACAGGGAGAAAAGGGCATGCCCTGGGTGCTGGAGGTTTTCAATAATGGACGCTGCCTTCCTGAGACACCGCTCCCTAAAGATGCCCTTGGGTACTTTCTCGGCTAGTGCCGAATATGGAGCTGATTAAATTTACAACCTTCTACAGATTCTTTAGGTCCTGTCCAGTAGCCTCTTTCATTTCATTGATTGAAGAAGTTTGGTATGGGCTTAATCATAACGGCTTTTTGCACAGGCCCAATTGAGAGTATCCGGACTGGCGGTATCATTGCCAGGCATATGAAGGATGTAAGATATGTAAGAAATCAGCATTAATTGATGGTGGAGATTACTTTATGGACTATATGGCTCAAGACTGCTCCTATGTCTTATGGTCTATGGTCTAAGATAATTTTATAACTCCGTAAAACCCTGGTTTTACCGAACTTGTGTTCAGTTCATATTGCCACATTATACATAGCTTTCAGGAGCACGCAGTGGGAATTTTCCAGGATGTTGCCTGGATGAGAGAGCATATCTTCTGAGCATACATAGAGGGAGTTTGGGTTTTCCTCTTCAGAGTGAATGGGAATAAGGGACGACAGATAGAGGCGTAAATAGGGCATGCATGAAAGGGGATTGATGGAAAGCATAGGGCAGACGTTTCACACAGCCTGCCGGTGTGGTTGTAGGAGCAGATATGTTCTTCTACAGCCAGATATATCCCTAGTGCGCGTGCACCGGTCGCGCACGCAGCCTGGTACAGCCGTTCCGATCTATTCTTACTTTCTTCTTCTTACTTTTTAATTTACGTTATTTTTTTTTCTCACCGTAACACATGGAAGCTGCACCCTCTCTAACATGCTGATAGAGAGAGTTTTATATGGGTTTTCTTTAGCGCTGGAAATGGTTACATCCCGACACCAGGGACAGAAGCAAGGTCGCATTGTGTATTCCACGGACCAGCAAATACCGGCCGGTTTAGCGAGCAGAGCGGCGGTCACCCCTGCTGAAATCCGGAGGAAAACACACAGAGGATGCAGAGGGGGATCACAAAGCCGAGGAAAGAAGACCGGGTCGAGACAACAGAGACTTCTGGAGAAGAGGAGTTCGGTGGGTAACACCATTCCGCCTGACCGGAAGTGCACTGAGAGCGGTAAGCGTGAAGGAGTTGGGTGTTTACTGTTCTGGCTAACAACGGATGGTGAAATCCGGGGCATAGTACGATTGAGGAACGTGTTTGCAGACTGGATATTGGACTTTTTACTGTTGAACTTCGGCCACATTCCACCGTGATACAACACTTGGCGGCACGGGAGGTCGTTCCTGCCTGGGGCCATCGAACATGCAGCTCCTCCCGTGGAGGGTCAGACACCCTGAGCCAAATAGACTGGTTCTGGACTTATTTTCCATCTGGCATAGTTTGCATTTTGTTGTTTGATTGTTGTTTTTTTTTTTGTATTGCTATATTTACGCTCTATTCTTGGTTGGTGCGGCTGTAAAGAAACCAAATGTCCCTCGGGATTAATAAAGCATATCTATCTATCTACCTATCTAGATATATTAGGGGGACTTAAGAGACTCTTAGATGGGCACATGCATGATAGAAAAGTTGGAGATTAAAATTCAAAGTTCAATGGAGGGCACGTATTGATGATGAGGCAGACAGTCTGCAGAGGGACTCAGGCAGATTGGGAGAATGAGTAAAGAACTGACAGAAAGAATGTAGCCGAGGAAATTATATGTTCATGCAGATGGACAGCATGGGTTATTTTCTCTAAGGGCCGAAAATACAAAATTGAGCCCAGCTGCGTAATGATGGCAGTAAAATTCCAGACCAACAGAAAGGCCAAAAGAAACTCTAAATTGTTCATAACTGGGAAAGGACTTATCTTCGAAAACGGGTAACACTGGATTTGTGGAAAGGGCCTTGGATACAGATTACAAACACGAGATAGAAAATGCATGCAATAAGGACAATGTTACGATATTACGATGGGTATTTCAATTTCCAATTATCTTTCTTTTTTCATTTAATGAGATTGGTGTTGGATCCCAAGAGAGGGAATTTGTACAATTCCTAGAAAACGGCTTTTTGGAGCATCTTTGTAAATAACACACTAGAAGAAAAGCAATTATGAATGGGCCGGATGTACTGAACCAGATTTTGTACAGGGAACATAACGTAATGGAACGTTAAGGCGACATTGATCTTAATATGATGGAATACACGCTGCAGTTTGAAAGGCAGAAACTAAAGTTAGATATATCATTAACAGTGAAGAGAAGGTAAATGCAGAGGCATGAGAGTAGAGATGGAAAACGTTGATCGGATGAGGACACTTGCAGGGATGACGGCAGAACAACAATGGTTTCTTGAGTGTATTTAAAGCGGAGGTTGCTAGATTTTTGAATATTCATGGGGTCAAAGGTTAAGGGGAGAACGCACGAGAATGGGTTTGAGATGGAAAATAAATCATCTACCTTATCTGTACAAGTTGAAAGCCTGACCCAGGATAAAGGTTTCTCCGTGCTCCTGTCAGTGACCTGTGAACCTGTTTGGGTGACTAGGAAGAAGAAGAAGAAGAAAAAGAAGAAAAAGAAGAAAAAGAAGAAGAAGAATAAGAAGAAGAAGAAGGAAGAGAAGGATGAGAAGGAAGAGAAGGAAGAGGAAGAAGAAGAAGAAGAAGGAAGAGAAGGAAGAGAAGGAAGAGAAGGAAGAGGAAGAGGAAGAGGAAGAAGAAGAAGAAGAAGAGGAAGAAGAAGAAGAAGAAGAAGAAGAAGAAGAAGAAGAAGAAGAAGAAGAAGAAGAAGAAGAAGAAGAAGAAGAAGAAGAAGAAGAAGAAGAAGAAGAAGAAGAAGAAGAAGAAGAAGAAGAAGAAGAAGAAGAAGAAGAAGACAACGACAACGACGACGAAAACGACTTGGACTTTTGCCGAGCATAATAAGGACTAGCACTAGGGAGCAGATGGGAGGGTTATTGGAGGGGTATATATGTGAAATATGATGCAGGTTCCTGCACGTGGAGAATGGTGGGTGTGTGGAACGCGCGGCCAAGGGCGTAGAATGAGACAGATACTTTCGGAGAATTGAAGAAACTCCAAAATGGGCACACGAATGATAAATTAAAAGGGAGGCTACGCAGGCCAGAGGGTTAAATTTATCTCACGCTGGATAAAGTGTCAGGACATCATCGTGCCCCGGAGGGTCTGTGCCACGTTGTACTCTTATGTTCGGTGATACTGTAATTTTCTCTTTATTAAACGGAAATTTATTCACGGCTGTGATTTCAATCCTCTCCGATTTTCTGATCTACCATAACCGTTCCACATTCACAAACACTCTGTTGGAATATGGTGCTACCAGTAAAGCTGAATTCATCATGGATTATGGCTCAGGCCTTTGGACTGCAAACACTCTTAACCTTCTGGAAAAAAAATGCCGCTCTTTTCAACTGATCGATTACTTGATAAAGACTTCCACATGATTGTGCAGGCACATCGCGAGGGGGAGCGGTATGCAGCTGCTCGCTGCCACATAGACTGGGTCGCCCTGCAATGGTGAAGATGCAGAGCGGACAGCTACGTAACAGCTGGGCTGTGACAGTCACCACTTCTTTCCTGACATCCCAACCCACCGACACTCCCAACCTACCTGCGGAGTTGCCCCGCATTGTATAGTCCATTAGGATGTACATGAAAGTGTCAATTTTGAGGCTGATGCTAGCATCCACGTCTGTTCCAACCCAGACCGATTCCTTGTAACGCCGGATCTGTCGATATACAATGCTATTGTTACTGTGCGGAGTTGGAAGTCGGGGCCGGTGGTGTGCGGTTCGGAGAGGGGTGGGAAGCAAGATTAGCAGACAGTGAAGCGGGAACATAATCTCACGGTAAATAGTACAGCCACACGGCACTGACGAGGCGAAGGGCTCAACGTGCCACAAGTAACTCTGAGCAGGTACACCAGGTACTCCGCACCTGTGACATCAGTCCCTTTCAAAACGCAAACACTAGAAAACCTGCATATGCTGGAAATTCAAGCAGCACACACAAAATACTGGTGGAACGCAGCAGGCCAGGCAGCATCTATGATAGATACTGCCTGGCCTGCTGAGTTCCACCACCATTTTGTGTGTGTTGCATCAGTCTCTTCTGGGACTTCCGGCAGGGCGGTAGCGTAATGTAGCGACTAGCGTAGAGATTTATAGCTCTATGCACACGACCATCACTGCACTCCCGGCTGTAAAGAGTATCGCTGTTCTCTCTGTAATCGCGTGGGTTAGTTCGGGTGCTCCGGTGGGCCTTGTACATTCCGTGGACCTACGTGTCAGGCTTAGAAATTTGTGGAGCTCCGAAGGCGGCAGCAGAAGTGTGCCGATCCTTGCAAACTGCCCGCCACTCAACATTAGAATATATTGGGCGCCGATGCAAACGCCGGATTTACGTATGTTTCAATATTTAATTTGGATTCGAAATTGGCTGTGTGGGAGAAGACAGAGAGTGGAAGTGGATGATCGCTTTGCAGACTGGAGACCTGTAAATAGTGGTGTGCCTTAGGGATCTGTGCTGAGACCATTGTTATTCGTTTTCTATATCAGTGATCTAGATTATAATGAATCAGCAAGTTTGCTGGTGACTCTAAGATTCGAGGCGTTGTGGACAGCGAGGAAAGCTTTCAAACTTGCAGAGGGATCTGGACCAACAGCAAAAACGGGCCAGAAAATGGCAGATGGAATTTAATGCAGACAAGTGTGAGGTGTTGCATTTTGGAAGCACAAATCAAGGTAGGACATACACAGTAAATGATAGGGCACTGAGGAGTGCGGAGGAACAGAGGGATCTGGGAGTTCAGATACATAATTCCCTTAAAGTGGCGTCACAGGTCGACAGGGTAGTAAAGAAGGCTTTTGGCATCCTGTCATTCATAAATCAAAGTATTGAATAAAGGAGTTAGGATGTTTTGGTGAGGTTGTATAAGACATTGGTGAGGCCAAGTTTGGAGTATTCTGTGCAGTTGTGGTCACCTAACAATAGGAAGGATATCAGTAAGATTGAAAGAGTGCAGAACAGGTTTACTAGGATATGCCGGGTCTTCAGGAGTTGAGTTAGAGGGAAAGATTGAACAGGTTAGGACTTTACTGCTTGGAGAGCAGAAGAATGAGGGGAGATTTGATAGAGGTTTACAAAATTATGAGGGGTATAGACAGAGTAAATGCGATTAGGGTCTTTCCAGTTATATTAGGAGAGATAAATACGAGAGGACATGGCATTAGGGTGAAAGTGGAAAGGTTTTAAGAGAATATTAGGGGGAACGTCTTCACTCAGGGAGTGGTGGGAGTGTGGAACGAGCTGTCAGCTGACGTGGTAAATGCGGGCTCACTCTTAAGTTTGAAGAATAATTAGGACAGATACATGGATCGAAGAGCTCTGGAGGGTTATGGACTGGATGCAGGTCAATGGCAGCAGCGCAATGAAGTTTCGGCACAGACTAGAACCATAGAACCATAAAACATTACAGTACAGAAACAGGACTTTTGGCCTTTCTTGGCTGTGCCGAACCATTTTTTTCTGCCTAGGTCCACTAACCTGCACCTGGACCATATCCCTCCATGCACCTCTCATCCATGCACCTGTCCAAGTTTTTCTTAAATGTTCAAAGTGAGTCCGCATTTACCACTTCATCTGGCAGCTCATTCCACACTCCCACCACTCTCTGTGCGAAGAAGCCTCTCTTAATGTTCTCTTTAAACTTCTCCCCCTTCACCCTTAACCCATGTCCTGTGTTTTTTTTCTTTTTATTCTCCCCTAGCCTCAGTGGAAAAAAAACCTGCTTGCCTTCACTCTATCTATACCCATCATAATTTTATATACCTCTATCTATTCAACCTTTCTCTGTAACTCAGTTTCTCAAGTCCTGGCAACGTCCTTGTAAACCTTCACTGCACTCTTTCAATCTTATTTATATCCTTCCTGTAATTTGGTAACCAAAAGTGCACACAATACTCAAAATTCGGCCTCACCAATGCCTTGTGCAACTTCACTATAACATTCCAACTCTTATACTCAATACTTTGATTTATAAAGGCCAATGTGCCAAAAGCTCTCTTTACGACCCTATCTACCCGTGACGCCACTTTTAGGGAATTTTGTATCTGTGTTTCCAGATCCCTCTGTTCTACTGCACTCCTCATTGCCCTAACACTTACCTTGTATGTTCTACATTGGTTTATCCTTCCAAAGTGCAATACCTCACACTTGTCTGTATTAAACTCCATCTGCCATTTTTTCAGCCCATTTTTCCAGCTGTCCCAAATCCCTCTGGACGTTTTGAAAACCTTCCCCACTGTGCACTATACCACCAATCTTTGTATCATCAGCGAATTTGCTGACCCAATTTACCCCATTATCATCCAGGTCATTGATATAGACAATAAATAACAATAGACCCAGCACTGATCCCTGAGTCACACTACTAGTCACAGGCCTCCACTCAGAGAAGCAATCCTCCACTACCACTCTCTGACTTCTTCCATTGAGTCAATGTCTAATCCAATTTACTACATTTCCATGTATACCTAGCGAATGTATCTTCCTAACTAACCTCCCATGCGGGACCTCGCCAAAGGTCATGTAGACAACATACACTTTCCTGGAAACCTCCTCGAAAAATTCCAACAGATTTGTTAAACATGACCTACCACGCACAAAGCCACGTTGACGCTCCCTGATAAGTCCCTGCCTACCCAAATACTTGTAGATCCTATCTCTTAGTACTCCTTCCAATAATTTACCTACTACCGGCCTATAATTTCCCAGATTATCTTTACAGCATTTTTTAAACAAAGGAACCACATGAACTATCCTCAAATCCTTCGGCACCTCTCCGGTAGATACCGATATTTTAAATATATCTGCCAGGGCCCCTGCAATTTCAACACTAGTCTCCTTCAAGGTCCGAGGGAATACTCTGTCAGGTCCTGAGGATTTATCTACTCTGATTTGACTCAAGATATCAAGCATCTCTCCCTCTTCAATCTGAATAGATTCCATGATCTCAATACTTGATTCCTTCAATTTCATAGACTTCATGCCAGTTTTCGTAGTAAATACAAACGCAAAAACCGACTTAAGATCTCCCCCATTTCTTTTGGTTCCATACAGAGCCGACCACTCTGATCTTCAAGAGGACCAATTTTATCCCTTACTATCCTTTTACTCTTAATATACCTGTAAAAGCTCTTTGGATTATCCTTCACTTTGACTGCCAAGGCAACCTCATGTCTTCTTTTAGCTCTCCTGATTTCTTTCTTAAGTTTATTTTTGCACTTTTTATACTCCTCAAGCACCTTACTTCCTCCTTGTTTCCTGTACATGTCATACATCTCCATCTTCATCTTTATCAGAGTTACGATATCCTTTGAGAACCAAGGTTCCTTACACTTATTCACTTTGCCTTTAATCCAGACAGGAACATACAAACTCTGCACTCTCAAAATTTCACCTTTGAAGGCCTCCCACTTCCCAATCACATCCTTGGCAGAGAACAACCTGTCCCAATCCACGCCTTTTAGATCTTTTCCCATTTCTTCAAATTTTGCCTTTTTCCAGTTTAGAACCTCAACGCGAGGACCAGGTCTACCTTTATCCATGATCAAGTTGAAACTAATTGTGTTATGATCACTGGAACCAAAGTATTCCCCTACACACACTTCTGTCACCTGTCCTAACTCGTTTCCTAATAGGAAATCTAATATTGTATTCTCTCTAGTTGTTAACTCTATATATTGATTAGAAAAAAAAAATTCCTGAACACACTTTACAAACTCGAACCCGTCTAGACCTTTACCAGTATTGGAGTCCCAAGCAATATGTGTAAAATTTAAATCCTCTACTATCACAACTTTATGTTTCCTGCCGTTGTCTGCTATCTCTCTGCAGATTTGCTCCTCCAACTCTCGCTGACTATTGGGTGGTCTAGAATACAACCCCATCAACGTGGTCATACCTTTCCTGTTTCCCAGTTCCACCCATATGGCCTCGGTAGACAAGCCCTCTAATCTGTTCTGCCTGAGCACTGCTGTAACATTTTCCTGACTAGCAAAGCCACACCACTAAAAGGGACGAATGACCTTTTTTTCTGTGCTGTAGTGTTCTGTAGTTCTATGGTTCTATACAGCATAGAACATATAACATAGAACACCAGAGCACAGGAACGGGTCCCTCGGATCACCGTATTGCGTCTAGTCTATTAAATTCGTAATCAAATGGCTAAGTGAACTAATATCCCTTTCCTTCTCACTGTCCGTATGCTTTCATTCCCCTCTAACCAGGTAGAGTAATCTAGTAGAGCGCTTCTATACCCGCTTCAAAGAATGCGCAACCTTCCTATAATTGTTGCTTTACCCTTCACACATTCCCTCCCAGGCCAAAGTGGGGGTTAATTGCCTGTTGTCCTTCTGTTGCTACAGATACCACTGTATGAGGGGTAAGGATTTCCAGGGTTCCGAACCAGTGACGGAAGATCGTATGTGATTCACCCCAGGTCATGATGCAACGTGACGAGAAGGAGCATGCTCATGGCTGTTCCTGAAGAGTGTGATTTATGCAAGACGCCGGCTGCTAATTGGATACACAGATGAAGATGCTGAGCTATGATAGGCGACTAGGTGGCTGCCTGGAGATGAGATGGGTTATCCGATAAATGAACAGATCCGGCTGAAGGAGAGACGGTGGCTCGGTCTGAAGGAGGGAGGGAACAGTGATATTCGCGAACACGTTACCTGATAATCCGCAGTGGTGCACAGGACATCCGAATCCAGACAATGACTGGAAGCAGAAACACATTGAGAGAATTAAACAGCTCAGTTGCAGCACAGGAATCAGTCATCCCACACAGTTCACAGGGCAATGGATCATCAGAAGTGAGCCAACGGAGTCTCACAGACCAAAAACCACCAGTGTAAGAGGAAGCGACACTGAGAGAGGGGTGCACTGGACAAGTGGGAGGCGGGTTGTTGGGAAGGAGTTTGGGTTAGTGAGGTATGCTGTGCTGGAGAGCAAAGCAGGGCAAAGGTATGATGCGGCGCTGGGTACAGCAGCGATAGAAAATGCTGCGGTTATCAGTAAGATAGGCAGAGCTTGAATGCCACACGGGACTCTGTAGACAGCACGGGGCAGAAGGGGTCCTCAGGAGAGATGCGCGGAAGGTGGGCTAGGACAGAGGATTAGTGAGTGTGGACGTATGGAATGCCAGAGAGTCTACACAGCAAGTGCAGCTGGACAGAGGTGTTGAGTTGAGAAAGTGAATGTGGCTGGGAGAGATTGGAACTGAAAACACGAGGTCGCGCCGAGGGAAACGCGGCTGAGGAGTGTTGGGACTATATCAGGTCGATTGCGATCATGTGGCAAAGGCGTATGCAGCCCCTCAATGACGTGTTGAATTGGTTGGTCGTCGGACGTGCGAGAGTAACTCTCCTTTTTCGGCTTTTGACTGCGATTGTTTTATTTTCTTTTTTTTTAATCAAAGGAGCTCGGTTAGGAGCTCTTGTAGTGCATGTTACAAAGCGTCTCCTGTTACTGACGTGACTGGGCGCAAATGTTGAATCCTTATACTCTGTTGTCGTTCTTGTCCCGGGATACGTAGCAGAGAGAAAGGGATTTACGCGGGGCGGTTTGGAGAGGCGGAGCTGGTGCAGGGACGTGGGATTGGGGAAGAAGGCGAGGCAACCAGGACACGGACAGAGCCGGGACAGGGACGGCGACGTGGCTGAGGAGGGTGCGGAGCTGGGCACGGAATCGGGCAGACCGACAGATGTAGGGTTGCAGACGGAATGGAACTTGGCTTAGACCTTACCTGTCACCCAACCCCTCCTCGATGACAAGTGCGGCAACCAGCAGAAATAGAGACAGCATGATCACACTGTGGGAAATAGAATCAGTCACTGCCCAGAATTTGCAAATGTATTAAGACCGTTCACTTCGTTGTATAGCAAGCAACCCTTTAACACACTGAAACCATTTTAGTACTTAATACCAGGCTACAAAGCCACAACTTCAGTGTGTTGGTCCCGATGCTAGGGACTATGATGGTCTCAACATCCACGCACCGTTCCACCTAACACACTCTGCGGCGTATTCCAGGTTTCAGACCCCCCAGCAAATATATATAGTTAAAAACTGGTCTCTACACAACCCTGCCGAACCGCATACCCGCATCTTGGATCCATATTGTGCTCTATTGAAATATCTGATACACGGGATATAATTCCCATCGGGTCGAACGTCTTAGTTAATCTCCTCCACACTAGAAAAATAAGGGCACACAGCACTGTGGGGAAGGGAATGAAGAAGGGCGAGAGAAGGGGCGGAGAGAGGCGGAAAAGCATGGGTGCTGGAAGAGGTGGGCTATTGGGAAAGAAACTGCGGGACCGAGATACCCTTTTATATGGGCTTCATAGCAAGTTTTTTTTTTCCCTGAATCTCCGTATTTGAGATAAAATAATTTCCCTGCCGCATGAGATGATCCAATCTCAGCGGAAATGAGACATTTATTTTGTTCCTACAAAGCTGATCCACATTCTCCAATGCCCAAGCTCACTGCTTTCCTCTCTCTCCTCAGTTCTAGTGAAGCTCACTGGAACTAAAATGTCACCACTTCCTCTTCCTACAGCTGGTGCCCGAGCGAAATATTTATTTATGCTAATTTACAACCTTTCTGTCTTCGTGTTGCACTGTTGCAACAAGCAAAACATACCGCCCATATGTCCGTGATATTTTACATCATTCGGAGTGTGTTTGGCATCCCTGATCCAAAACACTTGAAGCAAGGAAAATATGCTCCCTGTCTCCAACCTGCTGAGTGCTTGTCAATTGGATACGCTTCAATCTCTATAACTAACTGTCTGACTATCTATCTATCCATCTATCTGTCCATTTATCTCAATCTACGAATGAATGAATGAATCGATCTATCTGTTTATATATCGGTCTATCTGTCTCTCTATCTATATGTAAATCTATCCAACCATTTTTATTTATTTTTTGCCATTCCTTCTGCCTTTGCACTGTGCTGCTGCCACAAAAACACAAATTTCACAATCACGCAGTATCTCAGAGAATATAAACCTGATTCTGATTCTGATTGTTAATTCCTCCTTAAAAGGACAGACCAGCATCCTTCCACAGGGGATTGTCCCTGCACTTTGGAAGACCAAAACTGTCAGCAGCACTCTGCTGTATCTGCAACAATGGCGCGTTCAACTGGAATGAACTTTGCTCACTTCAGTAATCAGGCTGCCTAGGTATAAAGACCAGCAGTGAGTTCGGGATTTGTTACTCCAGGATGGTCTGTGACGTGCTGGCACAGCTACACACTCTGGACATCACTGTCAACAGGTCTCTGTTCATTTAGTAATGACTCAGTTTTCGGCACCAAGCCAGATGGGCTTATGTTTATGTATCTGCTATCGTCACCCACTGACTCATAGCTACACCTTGGAGAGTGTGGTCAGACATCACGGAAATAGGACCAGTGACCACACCTCACGAGCCTCAGTTAATGGCCTGGTCTTTGCGATCAGAGCACCACTGAACGTCATTTCCCGAGACTCCCAGTCTGCCAACCCGCCAGAGATGAATTTAATCCCACTGCTTGTTGTGTAATCATTCACCGAGTCTTGGTCTTTAATCCCACCCAAATCTCTAGCACCGTGATCCGCCCAATACCAAGTTTATTTTGGTGGAATGAAGACGGTACGGCAGGTAGGGTGGGAGGTGGGTTAGAATTCTCCAGAGGCCGAGGGATGGGGGTGAGAAACAGCGACAACGCTAGAGGGAGAGATTGGAAAAGAGAGAAGGAGAGAGCAGAGCTGAATTAGTGAGATAGAGACTGAACGAAGAGGAAGAGTATGGGGTGGAGGGGGTGGAGGAAGAGCAGGAAAGGGTCCGTAAGGCAGACAGAGAGGTGGGGAGTGTGTGCGTTAAGGAGGCTGGGAAGGAGATCAATACAGTCAAACAAAAGGGAGTGAGATCGACAGGGAGAGACAAGCAGAGAGAGAGACAGAGAGAGAGAGAACGATATTTGCAGTATAATCCCCTGTCCCTAATATCCAGAAAATAAAGTTCTGCTGCAAAAACGATAAGTAGACAGACTTACCTCGTTTGTTAACTTGCTGACTTGCTGTACTGGGTGTGAACCTGTCCGGAGCCTCTATATACGGCAAGATGATGAGGGCTGTTGCTATCCAGAACAGCCAATGCAGGAGTTGATTCCCTTGTCATGTACTTGCTGATTTGCTGTTGTGGATGTCAATATCCAGTGTCATCTCTCAGTAAACAGAGGCTCCGGACAAGCACACACCTAGTGCATCATTGCAACACAGATGTAATGCGGACTACTCATTGTCTCTGCAGTGAAACTGCGGTCTCTAGGTATGAGAGTCAAGAGACTATACTGCATCTACTGTTCTTTCCCTTTCTCTCCCGGTTTCACGCTTTGCTGTATCTGTCTAAGGCACACAATCCACCATCTCGCTCTCAATAATCTGTTCCCTTGCTCATTCTTCCTGCAGCCTCTTAAACTCTTAGTATTTCAGCTATGCACTCTTGTTCTCTCTGTCTTTCTGTCACCTTCTCGCTCTTTCTGTATCTCTCTCTCCCCCTCTCTCTCTTTCTGTATCTCTCTCTCTCTCTCTCTCTCTTGTCTATCAGACAGACGTGAGAATCACGGAGAAACTTCTGAAATGCCTGCTTCGCTGCCGCTGCTAGTGTGCGATCGAGAATCTCCGGAGGGGAATGCCCCAGATCCTCGGCCCTGCCTATTGCCTGTTGCCGGGGCTGGGGTCGAAGCACTCGGCAGAGATGGCGCTCGGTGCTCTGTGTCGGAGGGCTGGTCGGAGGCTCGAAGTTTTCTGACGGACTCAAGAGTCGGCTGTGATCGGGTGCTTCCAGGGTGCTGCATCGGCAAGTTTGCGGCGCTGGAGGGAGAGTTTTTATCTTCTTCCTTCTACCGTCTGCCTGAGATGATGGAACATTCGAGGGACTTTGAGACTTTTTTTTTTACCGTGCCCGTGGTCTGTTCTTTATACAGTTACGATATTGCTTTGCACTGTTGTAACAATATGTTATAATTACATGGTTTTTTGTCAGTTTTTCAGTCTTGATTTGTGTTTCTGTGATATCATTCTGGAGGAACATTGTATCATTTCTTAATGCATGCATGACGAAATAACAATTAAAGAGGACTTTATGTCCTCATAATCTAATCTAATCTCTTACACATACCCCTCGATATTGGTCTGGTATATAGAGACCCATCCTTCGCTTTGCCTCGCACTTCGTCTTCATCCCATCCAAAGGAACTCAGTATCAGACATAGCACCGTGTTGGAGATGTTGTTGAGATTAAAGGCGGAGTCTCGGTTAATATTCACACAATGTAGAGTGGGATTGATGTAATCATTGCCACGCTGGCAAGCTGTGAATAGTGGGAAATCACGGCAGTGGTGCTCAGGTCCCAACAATGAAAGTCCTTTAACGGGGGAGGGGCACATGCCCACTTCCCGTGGTTTCTGCCCATACTCATCAGTGTGTAGCTGGGAGTGCCAAGCAGGTCTTGGGAGGCCGTAAGGGGTGATGGATCACTTGAAAGACTGGGTGAGAAAGTGTAGATGGAATATCGTAATGTTAAATATAATACGTCCACTGCGGTGCAGACGACTGTCATTATTAAATGAAGAGAGATTAATTCCAGATTGAGCAGTTGTGCCACCATGCAAGTGCGGAACAATTGCTGACTTAATCTGTAGATTAAGGTCTATAGGCCACTGCTCTATTTTTCCGGGCATGTCCTTTCCAATTTCACGTGTTGTTTTTGCTGATGTACCCGGTGTATTGTGGGTAGCTTTGGTCTCAGAGAGTGCAGGAAGACTTCCTGTGGAGGAACAGTCTTCTGTCCATTGGAGTAAACATTAACAATCAGAATCAGAATACGGTTTATTATCACTGTTATTCAATATGAGTTAAAACTACTGGTTTTGTGGCAGCATATAGATAGATGGACAGATAGATACAGGGATAGAGAGAGAGAGAGATCGAAAAGTATCGAATGGTTAAAGGAAGAAAAGTGCAGACTGTTATCTAAATTCAGAGAAAATTCAAACATGAGAGGTGCAAAGGGATTTAAGAAACCCTTGCCAATCTCCGAGAAGGTCAAATTACTGATTGAGTTTATGGTTAAGAAAACAATTGTAATGCTTCTATTTATTTCAAGGGGAATAGAATATGAAAAAAAGAAAAAAAAAAAGAGATATTGCTGACGACGTGTGAGACACAGGTCAGTCCGCACTTGGAGCGCTGCCACTCATATCCCAGAAGGGATGTGTTCTCATTGGGGAGAGTACAGAGGAGGATCACGAGGATTATTCCGGGAAGGAAGGGTGAACATGCGAGGGTGTTGCACCTTTGTGCCTGTAATCAGCGGAATTTAGAAGAATGCGGATTGATCGCATGGAAACCTACATAATGTTGAAAGTACTAGTTTAGGTGGATGTGGAAACGATGTTTCACATAGGAGTCTCCAGAAAAAGAGGACACAGCCTGAAGTTTGAGGGAATCATTTTAGAGCAAAAGGAAGAATGATGTTGCTTAGCCAGAGAGCTCTGAATCTGTGCAATGCTCTGCCAAAAACAAATGTGCAGGCCAAGTCCGTGGATATATTTAAAGGAAACATTGATAGTTTCCTCATTAGTCAGGGCATGAAATGTTATGGCGAGAAGGCATATTTATGCAGCTGAGTGGGATCTTGCATCAGGCATGATGGATTGGCTGAGCAGAGTTGACAGGCGAATGGACTAATTCTGCTTCCATGTCTCAGGGCCTTATAGTCTTCTTGGAACACACACTGAGGGTCATTTTGTTGCTAACAAGCCAGATGCAGCTCTGTCTAACTTTATAAATGCGGGGGTGATCAAAGCACCGAGCTAGCAGATGGCTTCCTATATTTGCATGTGTGATTCATGTTGAGTTGGAAGCTTTGCGGAGAATAGCAAGGGGCTTCATCAACTAACTACCCAGTAGGCAAAGTAGGTGGCGGCTTCAGATGCTCTCTAGACTCAATCTTGATGTTGTTCTTGATGCAGTGTGTCCAGATGAATTAATGAGCTTCTGTTTGCACAAGGTAGCTACACTAGAGGATGTAACATTTCCGATTGGAGTCCTTAAAATCATGAGTTGTTTTTCTTCTCAAGCATTGGCTCTTGTGGATGTCAATATCTCGTGTCATCTCTCGTTATGTACAGGCTCCGGACAAGCGCACACTTAATACAGCAAGTCAACACAGAGACAATGTGGACCACTCACCGTCTCTGTAGCAAAACACTAGTCTCTAGATAAGAGAGTGATTACACTCCACATATTGTTATTTCTCCTAACAACAGGAATTCTGCAGATGCTGGAAATTCAAGCAACACACATCAAAGTTGCTGGTGAACGCAGCAGGCCAGGCAGCATCTCTAGGAAGAGGTACAGTCGACGTTTCAGGCCGAGACCCTTCGCCAGGACTAACTGAAGGAAGAGTGAGTAAGAGATTTGAAAGTTGGAGGGGGAGGGGGAGATTCAAAATGATAGGAGAAGACAGGAGGGGGAGGATCGTAGAGATGCTGCCTGGCCTGCTGCGTTCACCAGCAACTTTGATGTGTGTTGCTTGTTATTTCCCCTTCTCTTTCTCCGTTTCACGCTTTGCTTTTGCTGCCTAACTCACAGACTTCCGCTCTCAAGGTTACCTCTCTTCTCTCTCCCATTCTTCCTCCAGCCTCTCACTATATCATCTATGTTCTCTCTCCCTCTGTATCCACTCCCCTCTCTCTCCCTATCTCTCTTTCTTTTTCGACTCTTTCTCCCTTTCTGTCTATCCCTGACACACATATCTCCGTATTTGTCAATATAGGTATACACGTCGCTGGAAGGACTGTCTGGGACCCTGAATGGTGGTGCGGGAGGATGGTGTAAGGGCATGTGTTGCATTTGTTCCGCTTACAAGGATAAGTGCAGGGAGGGAGATCGGTAGGAAGGGATGGAGGGGGGCGAATGGACAAGGGAGTCGCGTAGGGAGCAATCCCTGCAGAAAGCAGAAAGGGGAGGGGGAAGAGAGAAAGATCTGCTTGGTCGTGAGATCCCGTTGCGGGTGACCATTCAGGGCCCCAGACAGTCATTCGCCTGTGAGTCGACACTTCACCTATGAGTCGGTTGGGGTGATATACTGCGTCCGGTGCTCACGGTGCTGTCTTCTATATATTAGTGAGTCCCGAAGAGACTGGGAGACTGTTTCGTTAAACACCTGCGCTCTGTCCGCCAGAGAAAGCAGGATTTCCCACTGGCCACAGATTTTAATTACAGGTCCCATTCCCATTCTGATACGTCTATCCACGGCCTCCTCTACTGTCAAGTTGAAATCACACAGAGGTTGGAGGAACAGCACCTTAAATTCCGTCTGGGTAGCCTCCAACCTGATGGCATGAACATTGGCTTCTCTAACTTCCGCTAATGCCCCTTCTCCCCCTCTGACCACATCCCTTATTTATTTATTTGTTTCTTTGCCTCTTTATTTGCTTATTTTCCTCCCTTCCCCCTCCTCTCTCAGTCCCCCTCACAATAACTCCTTGACCTTTCTCCATCTTCTTCTTGTGCTCCCCTCTCCCTTTCTTTTTCCCTAGGCCTCCGGTCTCATGATCCTCTCCTTTCTCCAGCCTTGTATGCCTTTTGCCAATCAACTTTCCAGCTTTTAGTTTTATCCCTCCCCTCCTGTCTTCTCCTATCATTTAAGATCTCCCCCTTTCCCTCCCTCTTTCAAATTTCTTACCATCTCTTCTTTCAGTTAGTCCTGACGAAGGTCTCAGCTCGAAACGTTGACTGTACTTCTTCCTAGAGATGCTGCCTGGCCTGCTGCATTCCACCAGCATTTTGTTTGTGTTGCTTGAATTTCCAGCATCTGCAGATTTCCCCGTGTTTAATTTTTTAAAATTATTTTCATTTTTGCGCATGTTGGGTCACTTTAAGAAAAGTCATCGAATTTCGGCTAAAAATGTCAATTAGGGTGTTTTTACTGCTGTCTAATGTCAAAACCGGTCAAATTTGACCCGAACAGTATACAAAGGTTAATATACCAAATCTGTCACCCACCTGACGAAGTATAGTCGCTGTCTTGCCTTGTTTCAGCTACATTGATGTACTGGGCCGGCTTAGGTCCCGAGCCGTCTTGACACCCAGGAACTTGAAACTACTCATTCTGTCTACTTCTGACCCCTCTATGAGGATTGGTCTTCATTCCTTCGTGTTTCCATTCCGGATGTCCGCAATCAGAACTTTCGGTCTCCTAATGCTGAGTGCAAGGTTGTTGCTGCGTCAGCACGCCACCAGTTGGTATATCTCGCTCCTGTCTGCACATTCACCTCCATCAGAGATTCTACCAACCATGGTTGTATCCTCAGCAAATTGATAGGTCTATTTGAACTATGCCTAGACACACAGTCATGGGTACAGAGAGAGTACAGCAGTGGGTTAACACACACAAACCCCTGAGGTACTCCAGTGTTGATTGTTAACGAGGAGGAGATATTATCACCAATCCGTACAGATTGTGGTCTTCCAGTTAGGAAGTTGAGGATTCAATTTCAGCGGGAGGTACAGACACTCAGGTTTTGTAAGTTAGCAGTCAGGATTGTGGGAATGATGGTGTTAAATGCTGAGCAGTAGTCGATGAACAGCTTCCTGTCATAATTGTTTGTATTGTCCAAGTAGAAGGCCTTGTGAAGAGCCATTGAGATTCCACCTGCTGTTGACCGATTGTGGCGATAGGCAAATTGCAATGGCTTCAGGTTCTTGCCCATGCAAAAGTTCAGTCCAGTCAAAAACAACCTCTTAAGCTATTTCCTCACTGTAGATGTGAGTGCTTCTGTACGATACACATCAAAGCAGTTCATACTACCTTTCTTAGGCACTGGTATAATTGTTACCCCTTCGGAGCAAGTGGGAAATCCCCCCCCCCCCCGCAGCAGTGAAAGTTGGACAATATCCTTTAGTGCTCTCGCCAGTTAGTTGGCACACGTTTTCCTAACATTTCCAGGTATTCCGTTGGGTCTCCCTCCTTGCGAAGGTTTGCCCTCTTTAAATACAGCCTAATATCGACCTCCGAGACCGAGGTCACAGTGCCATCGGGGATATTACCAGCTGCAGTTACATTAATCCTTTCAAAGCCGGCACAGGAGGTGTTGGGTTCATCCGATAGTGAAGCATCGCTGCCATTCATGCTGTTGGGTTTCGCTTTATAGGAAGTAATGACGTACAAACTCTTCCAGAGTTGCTGTGCATCCGATGTTGCCTGAAGCCATTTCGAAAGTACCTCTGTGCCCTTTAAATTACCTCTGAAAGTCATACGTGCTTTTTCGGTGCGGACCTGGGTGGCCGGACATGAACGCCACAGATCTGGCCTTCAGTAGACGTTGTACCTCTTGGTTCATCCACGGCTTTTGGTTTGGGAATATATACGTACCCCCTCTGCACAACCGTTCTCCACTCACTCCCTCCTCTCCCTTCTCCCCAATTCCCTCTCTCGCTCCCATTAAACCCGCTCTCACACATCCCTCCACCCATTTTACCCTGTCTATTCCCTCACACATTTGTATACCTACATCAAATCTACAAGCAATCTGCAAATCTCCAGTAACGAAGTCCAAGCCTATTGAACCTGACCTGTTTGCCCATGTACTCCAATCGCCCGTTTTAAATTTTGGCTGTAATCTTTAAACAACAATTCCACGTTTCCTGTAGGTAGGCAAACGAAACTGCATACAATATTCCATATTAGACCTTACTGGTGTCTTATATGACTTCACCATAACATCCCAAGTCCTGCACTCAATACTTTGACTTATGAAGGCCAGTGTGCAGACACTTTCATTACGACTATATCTACCTGTGACGCTACTTTCAACGAATTACGGACATGTAATCCCTCATCCCTTTGCTTTCCCGCACACCTCAGTTCCCTACCTCTTCCTGTGTGAGACCCACCCTGCTGAGGCCAGCGACGGTCAACACCTTGCACTTGCCTGCATTAGATTCCAACTGCCGTTTTCAGCCAGTCAGCCCAGATCCAGCGGCAGGCTCCAATAGGCTGTCTGCATTGTCTAAAAGGACAGAACAAAACCATGCTCTTCGGCCGAGCCATTCAGCTGTCTGCTCCCATAGCCCAATACAAGTTCTCCATTAACAATCTCTATATTAATTTAGTGCATTTCCCCGTACATCTGTTCCCAATTTATGATCTCACCATTTTACGCAATAGCATAGTCCCTTCTCTCCCCAAATTCAATATTTTCCCATTCTTCTGCACATCTCCTTACACGTCAAAGGTAAACGTTAAGAAGTTATTAATGTTTTTTTTTTGATATTGCACATCCTCTGAGTGTTTTCGCACCAGGTCTGACACTTTCTCTGGTACAATAGGGGCAGTGGAGTAGAGGTGTGGTGGTGAGATGCCTGTCGAGTACTCCCAAAAATATCTGTTCTTTTTCTGTTATGGCGGTTCATGTTCGTTTAAAATAACAATAATTCATACAAATATATTGTTCAAATCAGAAGGAAGTTTCCAAAGAACATAATGATACTTCACCACAGATTGAGAAACACAAGAGATATGAGACAGATGCTTTTATGACTTCTGTGCGACGTGAAGAGACGAGTGCCGTATTTTCCTCCTTCCAATGGGTCCATTACAGCAATGAGAGAATCTGTCACTGTCCTACAGGGCCATCATAGACCTCGCTGGTGTTATCAGTGCTTTCTCTGACATGCCACCGACAACATAGAAAATGTCATTGTTTGTCCAGTTCCATCAATACTGCAATGTAATTATCACAGCTTATTCGGTCACCCGGTCTCTCGCACAGAGAATACCACTTCTTATTCAGAACATTCTCTCAGTATACTGGTAATTCCATTGCTACTCGATTCTCACGATGGACAAAGTTTAAACTACATATAAAACCGTGACCCATGCAACGATAACAATATCGCTGACCGACCCTGTTTCGTTGTCTGTTTAAGTCTACGAAATACACACTCTGCTCCCGTCAATCCCGTGAGATGGCTCTGCCACCCCAAACCCTAGTTTGTGTGGGTGCGGTGTAATTTGCTACGCTGTTGTATATCAGTGCCAAGAAATAACAGTCAATACACTGCATGTGATTAAAGGAATCATATTTACTTAATGTTACTTAACTAAAGGGTCATTAAAGAAATGAAATAAAGAAAGAAAAAGGGCGTATTA
Organism: Mobula birostris; assembly: GCF_030028105.1. Taxonomy (NCBI): domain Eukaryota; kingdom Metazoa; phylum Chordata; class Chondrichthyes; order Myliobatiformes; family Myliobatidae; genus Mobula; species Mobula birostris. The sequence goes on from NC_092382.1 coordinate 84,418,819, forward strand.
TAATTAACCAGTCAAATGTGAACACGTTGGAGTTCATCTTGAACTTTTCTGTCACTCACGCGCTGGACTTCGGTCTGCGTGGAAGCTCTCACCACCTTCCGATCGTCGCTCGCAATCCATTTCAAACAAATGGTCTCCCACCGGGCCCTATCCGACACTGGTTCTCCCCTGCGTCTTCTCTCTTCGTCTCCCGCCGAACAAAAGGCCCCGGCTCACAACGGCGTCAGTACACAACAGAAAAGCACACCCCGCTCATTGGATGGCTCACATTCCGACGCATCGGAAATCTCCAGCTATGAACTAAACGAATGTTGCCTTATGTTGAAAGTTGAAAGAGGATGAGAGGAGATATGATAGAGCTGTACAAGATATTAAGGGGAGCAGATAGGGTGGGCAGACAGCACCTCTTCCCTATGGGCAGCACTGCTCAATACAAGAGGACATGGCTTTCTGGTAAGGGGTTGGAAGTTCAAGGGGGATATTAGAGGAAGATTTCTGACTCAGAGAGGGTTGGTGCGTGGAATGCACTGCCTGAGTCAGTGGTGGAGGCAGATACTCTCGGGAAATTTAAGAGACTACTGGACAGGTACATGGAGAAATTTAAGGTGGGGTGTGGGGTTATATAGGAAGCAGGGTTTAAGGGTCGGCACAACATTGCGGGCCGAATGGCATGTACTGTCTGTACTATTCTATGTTCTATGTTCTATAAGCACGGCTTCTCCATATAGACCATTACAATAGCAATAAAGACTTCTTCCAGGGCGTGACACACATCTTTATAAAAATGTTCGTCAGCACATCACACTGCCAGTGATAATGCCCAGTCATAACCCACCACACTGTCACTGGTTGTCAGAAAATATTGGCCATATGTTTACCTCTCAGTGCTCGCCATTTGTAGCAAATAAAACCATCACAACTGACATACTGCAGAATCACTATCACAAATGTGCTGTTATCAATGATATTTAAAGCGCCCTGCACAGAGGGATATGTCTGAAGTGATGTGGACCGGATTTCCTTTCAACATAATGTTATGGGGACTAGCTTATAACTGATAAACATTTCAGAGGAGATATTTACCAACGAATGATTAAGATAACAGTAAAACATGATGGTACAGTATTCGCCCTGGGCTTTTGTTCTTATTTGTGGATTGATATCACAGGTGACCCGGCGGAAAAGGAGAAACGTTCACGCTTTATTTTTTGTCATCACATTGGGCCGGCTTTACATTCCGAGTCATTGGCACATTTTGTTTTTCGTATATGTAAAAGCAATTCGGAGTCATTTATTTGTAAATCTTGTTGCACTCTTTTGTTTCGAAGACGAAATATAAGTCGTTGCTTCAAAATATTAGTGTGGCCGATAATTCTCTGGTTGATTTGTGAGCCTTTCCAACATCCCACGCTCTATACCTCTCACTTACCCGTGCACTCTACCTCCTATTCCCCTCTCTCACAATTTCGCTCTGCCTGTACTGTCTATATCTCTTTATGTCTCCCCTCTCTCTCTCTCCACTCTGCACACTCTCGATCCCTCTTCTTGCCCACATATTCATCCACCTTCAGCTTCCCTATCTGCACGTTTCACACACACCGTGCCCCATCCCCTCTCCATGCTTACCCATGCACTCTCCTTCTGCCTCTTCCTTCCCCTCACCCGCACTCCCCATCGCACTCTCAGCCGCACAGCAACATCAGTTAAAAGGTGGCAAAGGTTAAGGATGATACGGTCTGATTTGTTCAAGTGGCAAAAAAAAATATGTTTTGAAACAACTGCGGATGATTGGATTAGGGTTAAAATTAACTATGCAGCTTCTGGCCCCTGGTCACCTTCTTTAGACTGTTAAAGGTTCCATCGGTCTTCACTTTAGTAGAAATGGTTTAATGTATTAAAGACACAGTATTCACAACTGAACAAGGGTGACGGTGGATTTGATTTCAGCAGAATGAAATTTGCGTGTCCAGGCAGCTGACTGCACAGAGACACTGAGCTGCATATCTCACAGAACAACCAAAAGCTTCCTAATCAATCAATGTTGCTTCTTCATTTCTAATTTCTCTGAAGCGTCTCAGCTCGAAAAGTCGAATTTTTGTTCAATTCCATAGACTTTGCCTGACCTGCTGAGTTCCTCCATCATTTTGTGTATTACAATAGCTATGGATGATCGGCGAGAGGGAGTGTGTGGGATCAACAGGTGGGCAGTTTGAGTGGACTTCACAACATAAGAACGCTGTTAAAGTATTTTGGGAGAATTCAGCTGTGAAGAATTTAACTTATGATATTTATTTGGACATTAATCCAGATATCTGTGTTATCAATCAATGATGAACAGTATAATATGGAAACAGGCCCTTCAGCCCCGCCTTCCAACTGCAAACTGCTTCATGTTGCCCTTAAACCTTCCACCATTAACACATGACTCTGATTGTTAGTGCATCCAAACTCAGTGGAAAATTTCAACCTGCATTTATCCTAGCAGATTTGTAAGGAGATAGTAGATATTTGGAGTAAACAGAAGGTTGTGATTGTGGGAGATATTAATTTTCCAAACATAGACTGGGAAGCCCATACTGTAAAAGTACTGTAAAAGGGCTGGACGGTTTGGAGTTTGTAAAATTTGTGCATGATTTTTTGTTTTTTGCAGCCATACATAGAGGTACCAACCAGAGAAGGAGCAGTGTTGAATCTCCTGTTAGGGAATGAGATAGGGCAGATGACGGAGGTTTGTGTTGGGGAGCACTTCGGGTCCAGTGATCACAATGCCATTAGTTTCAATATAATTATGGAGAAGGATAGGTCTGGACACAGGGCTGATATTTTGATTGGAGAAAGACGAACTTTGAGGAGATGCAAAAGGATTTAGAAGGAGTGGATTGCGACAAATTGTTTTATGGGAGGGATGTAATAGAGTAATGGAAGTCATTTAAAGGTGCAATTCTGAGGGTACAGAATCTTTACGCTCCTGTTATTTTGAAAGGAAAGGTTAAGCGTTTGAGACAGCCATGTTTTTCAAGGGATATTGGAAACACGGTTCGGAAAAAGAGAGATATCTACAATAAATATAGGCAGCGTGGAGTAAATGAGGTGCTGCAGAAATATAAAGAATATAAAAAGAATCTTAAGAAAGAAATTAGAAAAGCTAAAAGAAGATATGAGGATGCTTTGGCAAGTAAGGTGAAAATAAAACCAAAGGGTTTCTTCAGTTGTATTAATAGGAAAAGGGTAGTGGGGGATTAAATTGGTCCCTTAGAGAATCAGAGTGGACAGCTATGTGTGGAGCCAGAAGGGATTTGGGCCATGCAAAACAATTTCTTTTCCTCGGTATTCACTGGGGAGAAGAATATTGACTTGTGCAAGATAAGGGAAACAGGTAGGGAAGTTATGGAAACTATGATGATTAAAGCAGAGGAAGTACTGGAGCTTTTAAGGAATACCAAAAGTGGATAAGTCTCCGGGTCTTGACAGGATATTTCTTAGGTCCTTGAGAGTAGTTAGTGTGGAAAGAGCAGAGGCTCTGACAGAAATATCTCAAATGTCATTAGAAACGGAGATGGTGCCGAAGGATTGTTTTATTCCTCATGTTGTTCCATTGTTTAAAAAGGGTTCTAAGAGTAAACCTAGCAATTATCAGGCTGTGAGTTTGACGTCAGTTGTGGCTAAATTGATGGAAAGTATTCTTAGAGATGGTATATATAATTATCTGGATAGACAACGTCTGATTAGGAGTAGACAACATGGATTTGTGCGTGGAAGGCCATGTTTGACAAATCTCTTTTTTAAATTATTTTTTTGAAGACGTTGCTAGGAAAGTTGACGAGGGTAAAGCAGTGAATGTTGTCTATATGGACTTCAGTAAGGCTTTTGACAAGGTTCCACATGGACTGTTAGTTGGGAAGGTTCAATCATTAGGTATTTATATTGAAGTAGTAAAATGGATTCAGCAGTTTCTGGATGGGAGACGCCAGACTGTAGTGGTGAATAACTGTTTGTCAGATTGGAGTCCGGTGATGAGTGGTGTGCCTCAGGAATCTGTACTGGGTACAACGTTGTTTGTCGTTTACATTAATGATCTGGATGATGGGGTAGTAAATTAAATTAGTAAGTATGCAGATGATAGGTGGAGCTGTGGAAAATGAAGTTGGGTTTCAAAGCTTGCAGACAGATTTAGGCCAGTTAGAAGAGTGGGCTGAACAATGGCAGACAGAGTTTAATGCTGATAATTGTGAGGTGCTACATTATGGTAGGACTAATCAAAATAGGACACACACGGTAAATGATAGGGCATTGAAGAATACAGTATAACAGAGGGATCTAGGAATAATGGTGCATAGTTCCCTGAAGGTAGAATCTCATGTGGATAGGGTGGTGAAGAAAGCTTTTGGTATGCTGGCCTTTATAAATCAGAGCATTAATTATAGGAGTTGGGATGTAATGTTGAAATTGTACAATGCATTGGTAAGGCCAAATTTCGAGGATTGTGTACAGTTCTGGTCACCGAATTAGAGGAAACATGTCAAGAAAATAGAGAGAGTACAGAGAAGATTTACTAGAATGTTACCTGGGTTTCATCACCTAAGTTACAGAGAGAGGTTGAATAAGTTGGGTCTTTATTCTTTGGAGCGTAGAAGGTTGAGGGAGGTCTTGATAGAGGTATTTAAAATTATGAGCGGGGTAGATAGAGTTGAAGTGGATAGGCTTTTTCCGATGAGAGTGGGGGCGATTTAAACAAGATTTGTTATTTAAAGGGCAGAAGTTCAGAGGTAACATAAGGGGGAACGTCTTTACTCAGAGCGTGGTAGCTGTGTGGAACGAACTTCCAGCAGAAGTGGTTGAGGCAGATTCGATGATGTCATTTAAAGTTAAATTGTATAGATAATGGACAGGAAAGGAATGGAGGGTTATAGGCTGAGTGCAGGTCGGTGGGACTAGGTGAGAGTAAGAGTTCGGCACGGACTAGAAGGGCCGACATGGCCTGTTTCCGTGCTGTAATTGTTGTATGTTTATATGGTTATATCTATACCCCCATAATTATCAGTCATACCCGTTATCAGTCATACCCGTTACCTCATCAGTCAGGTCGTCCATACCAGGCAACCTCTTGGTAGTTTTTCTCTGTACTCTTACTCTGTATCCTTTCCTGTAGGTAGGCGACCAAAACTACACACAATACTCCAAATTCAGCCTCAGCAATGCCTTATACTACACCAACAAAAATCCCATTTCCTGTGTTCAATGTATTGATTTATGTAGACTAATGTTCGAAAAACAATGCAATCTCAGTAAAGTCAGAAATAATCCTGCAAAGTTATTTCCAGTCGTATATCCAATAACGCTTGGATTATATACATTGTATCTTTGACCTTCTTCACTGCCTACAACATTTCAAAATCTCCCTCACCACCTCAGCTCTTCACCATTACCGCCTCTTCGACCGAGGTGAGTGACCTCCTTTCTAACATTGGACTCCATCTGACCGGCTGCTTCTCCCAAGCTGAATCCACAGAACGTGTCCATCGCTGCTCGAATCTCATCAGATTCTCTGAGGCCCAGTGCAGTTTATTGCCAACTATGCAATTTCGGGGAGCTCAAATACTGCTCAGAATATAAATTCGACAATTACTGTGTAATTAATAAAATATGACCCTACATGATATTTCATAAAGCTTGGAAATGTTACTTTCTGTCCCTTAGGCGAATTGTAGACTCCGATTAGGAATCGGTCAGACAGCGTGGGAGGTAAGTGCGGAAATTGGTGGGGCCGCAGCGGATACAATTAAATTCTTTGGTCCCTTGCAATATCTTTTAATAACTTTCCCAAAACTGATAGCAAGCTCAGAGTGCTGAAATTTCACAGATTAATTTAGAATCTATCTTAAGCAACGGAAGAACGCTGGGCTCTCCTCGAGTCCGCTGGTTTAAGCACGCAGACCGCAGACCCGAACTGCTTTTCTTTTGCACATTTACTTTAAAGCTAATGTCCTTCGGACAATTGGATGCAACGTGTTCCCCTATACAAAATTGTGCCACCTGACCTCCCTCCTTCCCTAAATGCAAATCAATATCGCACACTCCCTCATTTGGGACTTTTATCTACTGATTAAGAAAACATTCCAGAAAATAGATGACAGCGTCTATTCCATCTTGTCCTTTTACACTTTGGGAGTCCCAGTCAAAACCTGGAAATTTAACCCTAGCTCCTATAACAAACTGACGTTTGCTGAAATTCTGAGAAATTTCTCTTCACATTTGTTCCTCTAACTCCCACGGACACTTGGCTGGGCTGTAATGCCGTGTAATACATCTATCATACTTCATCGCTCCAAAGCCAAAGCCCCTTTAACATGGCCGTACCTTTCTTATTACTACGTTCCACATTGAACGCCTCACTGGGTGAGTTCTCTAATCCACCCTGATGTGACATCTTCCTTAACTAGTAACGCCATCCCCCCTCATTTATTCCTTCCCCCTCTGCTTCATCTTAAACAGCGGAGCGGTGGAATACTGCGCTGCCAGTCCTGCTCATACTGCAACCATCCCACTAATGGCGATAATATAGTAAATCCACGTGCTCATTCATGCCATGGTCTCATCCGCCTTTTAATACAATACTTCTTACATTGAGGTATCTGCAGCTGAGTACATTACTCGCACCATGATCAACAATTAAATTCCTGACACGAGGATTTCTGCAGATGCTGGAAATTCTAGCAACACACATCAAAGTTCACCAGAAATTTTGATGTGTGTGATTTAAATTACTGATTCTGTCTGAGGCACATCATCATCCAAATCGTTAATACAGATGTAAACATCAAAGGAACCAGCACCGGTCTCTGTAGAACTCCGCTACTCACAGGTATCCAGTTGGAGAGGCAACCATCTGCTACCATTCCGTGGTTCCTTTCACAAAGAAAATGGCTCATAAATTTACTACCTGATTTTCAGAGCGGAGAGACCGAACCTTACCGGAAGCTATCAAATGTCTTGAAAAATTCCATGTCGACAACACCTTATATTTTTTCTTCATCAACTTTCCAGGTAAGACCTTTGACACGATTTACCAGTAATGAAGCCATGCGGACTATCGTTAATCAGTGGATATCTAAAATGAAAATCATATATTCCACCCGTTAAACTACCTTCCAACAACCTTCCCACGAATGATGTCCGGCTCACAAGACTATTATTTCATGGATTATTTTTAGAGCCTTTCTTATACAAAGGAACAACATTGGCTATGCCTGGTTTAAGAATGATGTATATATCTCTGCTAGACTTCCTGCAAGTTCATCCTTTCGCTGGGCCTGAAAGAACAACTTGACCGGTTCTGGGGATTTATCCACTGGAATCTGCCTCAAGACAGCAAAGGCCTTCTCCTCGGCAATCTCTGTAGAGTCCACGAAGATGATTCAATGCTGCTTTCCTCAATAGACTGTATCGGTTTCCTGGATAAATACAGATGCAAAACATCAGCTCATTTGGCACCACATGTGGATTAGCTATGGTCCTAGTTCCAGAAGACTAATTACGTTTCTTGAAATACTTTTGCTCTTAAGATATGTGCAGCAGTCCTTACCATTCAACTCGGACAAAATCATATCATTCTCTCACCCTCCTCCTCTCTTTGATAAACGTTCTCTTGCATTTCCTACACCCCCATAAACACATTACTGAACCTGCAATTCACCTCATTTCCTTTCTTCACTTGGGCCTCCATATCACTTGAAATTCCAGGTTCCCGACCCTGTTATGTTTTCCATGTATACTGACGGGCCCGTGCAAACTTTGCGCTCTCGAAATTTCACTTTTGAAGACTTTCCACTTACCATAGAATGTCCCAGAGGACACTTGCAAAATCCTCTCTGATACCAACAAGATTCTTTCTGTCTCCAATCTAAAATCGCAGCCCGAGAACCAGGCCTCTTTTTGCCTGTTGAACTTCAAACTAATGGCCTGCGGACTAGTGGATGCAAAGTGATCCCCGAGGCAACCTTCTGCCACCGGTCCTCTCTCGTTCCCTCAGAGAAGATCAAGAATCGCAGTCTTCGTCATTTCTGGTTTTTATCTACTGTTTAAGAAACTATCCAGAACATCTATTCACAACCTCTATTCCATCTATTCCTTTCACACCGTGGGTTCCCAGTTTCCCAGTTAAAACTTGGAAAGTTCAAACCAGCTGTTATTACAACCTTATGTTTCGTGAGGTTTTCGGCCATTTCTCTTCAAATGTGACCCTCTAATTCTATCGGACGGTTTGATGGTGTTTAATGCCCTGCAACACCCCATCGTGCACCATCGCTCCAAAGGCAGTGCCTCGTTTCCATGGGCATACCTTTCTTCTTACTACGTTGTACATAGAGCGTCTAACCAGCTGAGTTATCCAGTCCGGACTGACTATGATATTTTCCTTGACTAGTAACCCACCACTCTTCATTTACTACGCTCCCACCCCAAACACCCCCCCCCCCGCCCACTCTTTCGTGTTAAACAACGGGGCGGCGCAATACTGAGCTGGCAGTCCTGCATCTACTGTAAGCGTCTCACTCATGGCTAAAGTATAGTAATTCCACTTGCCTATTCCGGCCCTGTGCTCATTTGCCTTTCATACAATGCTTCATGCATTGAAATATCTTCAGGTGAGATCACCAGTCGGCCCATGCTGGACCTTTTCATTCCTGACTTTGTGTGTAGTTTTTACAACATCTGTCTCCACAACCCCTCCACTCCCTGTTCTGGGGCAGTCCTGTTCCCATCCAGTGTCAGGTCTAGTTTAACCCTCACCTGTGCACCCCGCCCCACCCCTGCCAGCAGCCGTAGGGAAACCTTCCCGCTAGGATATCAGTCCCTTTTCAGTTCAAGTGTAAACCACCTTCCTTGGAACCTACTCCAAGATCAACCTAATGATTCCCTGATCTTAGTCCTCTATTTTACTTTCACTCACGCGCCTACCAAACGCCCCTAATTTCTCAGCCCCGAACAGCAGCCCAGGCACCGTAATGTTATTATCAGAGCTCATTCGGTCCCACAACCTCTCATACAGACAATACCACTGCTTATTCAGAGTACTGGTAAGTTCATTGTCTGTCCAGTCTCACGGAGGACGCAGTGAAAACTACATGTCAAACCATAGCCTCATAAAGCTATAACAATATCCCTGAAATCTCCTGATTTCCGAGTCTGCGTGATTCCCGGAAATACACTCACTGCTCCCGCCTGACCCGTGAGATTCAAATGGCTCTGTCACCCCAAACTCCGCTTTCTGTGTGTGTTGTGTAATATACTACCCTGTTGCAACTCAGCATCACGTTATAACAGACAACACACTGCATACGATTAAAGGAATTATCTTTATGAATGTTAATTAACTGAAGGGTCATTAAGACAAAGAAAGAAACAAAGGAAAACGGCCCACTGTAATTAACCAGCCAAATGTACACAAGTTGGAGCTCATCCTGAACTCACGCTCTGGGCCCTCGCTCTGCGTGGAAGCACACAGCATCTTCCGATATTCGCTCGCAAACCATTTCGAACAAACGGGTCTCCCACCGGGTCCTACCCGAGGACTTGTTCTCCCCAGTGTCTTCTCACTTCGTCTCCCACTGGACAAAAGGCCCCAGCTCACTCCGACGTCAGAACACAACAGAACCCACCCAGCCCCGTTGGACGGTTCACATTCCAATGCATCCGAAATCTTTAAATTTCAACCAAAGTCTGCTTCTACAGAAAAGCCACTACGTTAGCAGTGAAACCTTTCTTAGGGTGTTAAATCCCTCTTTATCAAAATGTTCCTCAGCACAATCACACTGTCATAGATAATGACCAGTCATCACCGAGCACACTGTCACTGGATGTCAGAAAATATTGATCATATATTTACTTCTCAGTGCCCGCTCTTCTGCGACAACTAAAGATGCCACCGCTTACATACCGCAGAATCAATGCTTCAAATGTGCAATTATCAATTATATTTATAGCGCCTGCACAGCGAGAGACTTGTGAAGTATCGTGGACAGTTTTTTCAGTTCAACGTATCGTTATGGACTTGCTTATATCTGCTCAAATTTTCAGAGGAGATATTTACCAACGGGTGACCAAAATAACAGTGGAACATAATGGTATTGGCGCTGGGCTTTTGTTATTATTTCCGGACAGAAATCTGGAGTGACACGGCAGTTAGGGAGAAATGATTACCCTGCAGCCCTGGCACCGTAATGTTATTATCACAGCTCATTCGGTCCCACAATCCCTCACACAGAGAATGCCACTTCTTATTCAGTGTACTGGTAAGTTTATTGTCTGTCCAGTCTCACGATGGACGCAGCGCAAACTACATGACAGACCATGAGCCCATAAAACCATAACAATATCTCTATATATCCCTTTATTTTTTTATCATCACATTGGGCCGTGTTCGCATTCCACGTCATCGGCATATTTTGTTTTTTACATATCTAACTGAAATTCGGTTCAGCCTATATGCAGTAGGTTCCGATAAGGCAAACCAGCGGTGGACATAGGAAAATCGAGACTTCTTCGTCGTTGGGTTTATTTAAGTCAGGGATTGGTAGGTTCTCGATTGGCATGACATCAAGGATTATGGGCGAAGGCCGGGAACTCGGGTTGAAGAGGAGGAAAAAAGGGTCAACCATGGCGGAGCAGAGTCGATAGGACAGGGGGTCTAATCCGGTTGCTCTGCCTCACGGTATAACATGTTCACAGGACAGATATGTTTTTTCTCTGATGTCCTACACCAGGAATAAAATAGTCACTGTAATTGTGAAAATCTCCGTATACATGTAAACATACGTTTGACATAGTTACACATTTAGGAAACATGCTGAATGCAGAGATTATGGTTTTTTTTTTGTTTGTTTTAACCAGACCGTGTGGAACAACAAGGAAGAATTATTGCGCATTACTGAACAGATTAATTACTGTCAAATAAGATGTACTTAAAATGTTATTGTTCGGCACGTGCAGAGTTACAAAATACGTAAGTTGTATGTTTGTCTGCGATAAAAACAGGACATTTCTTCGAACAGGTTTCGTAATATTTTGTGAATAATGCTCGAATGAGACCCAACATTGCAAGGAACAGGCTAAAGCTGTTTCTGCAGATAGGCGGTAATATGAAAGACAGGCCGATGTGAATCTCCACTTAGCGCACTCGTGGTCATTTGTCTGAGCTACTGCAACGTTAAGACCTGGTTTGGGATTGGACGATAGCAGAAATGAAGCAGACAGTTTGACTGTAATGTTCCAGACCCAAAGAAATATGGGCCTGGCTTATTGTTCAAAGATACTCTTCCTTTTAATAAACAGCATAGTCTGCGCTTTTACTAACACGTCACTGACCACGCCGATGTTAACACTGCTTCTCTTGAACCATCACTGAGCTAAAATTAATATACACTGCTGGCCAGGATGATGGCGTCTTCACTCATCCGGCCGATAATGTTGTCGCTTGTGCAGTCTCAAGTGAGCAACGTGAGGGCATCAGGGCGAAAACTAGTCATGCACTGAAATACATTTCTCCGGCATCCACATTTTAAATTTTTCCTCTATGTACAAGCTTCAGATGGAAATTTATCCAACGCCTTTACTGATCGTTGCAATCAGGTAATAGCTGATATCGATCGGATCAAGAAACTACAGCCCTCTATTCTGCACATTACTCGTTTTGGTTGTTGTCGACATAGGCTGTGATGGCATTGCGGCCCTGAGCGATAGAGCGAAGAACCAAGGGGCGTAATTACTCCAGATGTTACTGTTCTGCAGCTGTGCTGACAAGCTCCAATCCAGAATCACTGTTCACCCCGTTCATCCGCTTTTACCTTAAGTGTGCATCTATCGTGCAGTTATCGTGACGACAGTTGATTACAATTTGTTAGAATGCAATTAGTGTCGTTTCTCTGGAGATATTATATTGTAATACAGTTGGAAATTTTATAAAATAAGCACCAATAAATAAAACGTTTCCTGAAAGATCGGACGAAGAGCAGAAGCAAAGAAAAAAAAAGAAATAACGTGATCTTACTCAATTCAAATACAGATTCTGGCAATGTCGCAAATACTTAAAGACTAGAGACCTTACATGTGTTATAAATCCAGACCAACGCACAAAATGCTGAAGGAAGTCAACATGACAGGCAGCATGTCTAGAAAAGAATAAACAGTCAGCTTCCATAACAAACTGATGTTTCCTGGAATTCTCCGCAATTTCTCATCAAATTTCTTCCTCTAAATCCCTCGGTCTGTAGGATGGGCTGTAATGGCCTGTAATACACGTATCATACACCATCGCTCCAAAGCTAAAGTCCATTCAGCATGGGCATACCTTACTTATTACAGCCTTGCACCAGTCCAGCCTGATGTGACATCTTCCTTAACTAGTAACGCCACCCCTCCTCATTTATTCTTTCCCCCTCTGCTTCATTTTCACAGCGGAACGGTGGAATCCTGAGCTGCCAGTCCTATTCCTACTGCACCCGTCTCACAAATGGCGAAAATATTGTAAATCCACGTGCTCTTTTCTGCCATATGGCACAATTCTTACACTGATGTATTTGCTGCTGTGTACATTAGTCGCACTATGCTCAACAATTAAATGTGAAGTTCTGACTGATCGAGAACATATTAGCCTCCGCTTTCAATCCTAAATCCAATAGCTTGGATCTGACAGTGGGCTGACAAATAATAACAGATATTTACCACTTTCTCGTTGTAGCAGTAATTGAATAAAAATCACAATCATCTCTGCCCGTCTGCGATTCTCCAGACGAGATGCGCTTTATTTCCGATTTTTGGCACCGCCAGCAGTTGGGTTTGAACGTAAGCAGAAAAAGTGAAAAAGGGAAATGAGAATGGGGAATAGTGAAATGGAAGGGGTCGTTACAGGAAGTTCGAGGTATTCATGCTCATACCATCATGTCTGAGGTTACCCACACGGAACAAAATTTGTTGCTCCAGCAGCATGGACATGGCCTCAGTGCTACCATGCCCAGCACCGAAACGTGCTGCTCTCCAACAGTCACAGGACTCTGCTGAGAAAGGCAACCATCTGCCACCACTCTCTGCCTCCTGCTACTACGCCAATGGTTACTCTAATGGACTACCTCATCTTAAATGCAAAGCTCGTGGATTTTCTTGACAAAACTCCGATGCGGATCTTTGATAAAATCTCTTGAAAATGTCCATTTAGGTATCATCCTCTGCAGTGCCTTCATGAACTCTCTTGGAAACATTCTTCGTTCCTTCTTCAAGAAACTCTATAGCATTTCGTGGGATACACAAAACCATGCTGAGTATCTCTAGACTGTCCTGTCTATTAAAATACTCATACATACGGTGCTCCAAAGCGTTCCCACTACTGATGTCAGGAGCACCGGCCTAGGATTCCATGATTTATTTCTGAGCCTTTCCCGCATCCCTCGCGCTCTCCCTCTCACTCAACCGTGCTCTCTCCCTTCCAGCCTCTGTCTCTCACCCTTTCCCTCTCTCTTTAACACTACTTCTTTCTTCTCAGTCCATCTCTCCACTATCCCCTATTCCTCCCACACACTCTAAGAACTTGAGCTTCCCATTCTCCAGCTTCTATAAACACTATGCCTTTTCCGGCCGCCTTGCTTACCCCTCCACTCTCCTTTTGATTCCTTCTTCCCCTCAACCTCACATGAACTTCATTTAATATGTTACTGGCAAAGAGTTACGAATGCAGTTGCCTGATTTATTTAAATGGACCGTAAAAATATTTTTAAAAAGAACTGCTGGAGATTGGAGTCTGAGTTTAAAATAAAATGCATATTCTCACTCAGAGAAATTTTCTTTATAGGGTTAAAAGTTATAACGCTTTTCCCTGCAGCAGAGGTAGTTAATTGCAATGTTAAAGACGGTGTTCACAGGTGAATGAGAGTGAGAGTGGAGTTAATTTCAGCAGAAAGGCCACTCCCTATTCTGTCGGACATGCGGGCCTGTACCGTTTCTTCAGGCAGCTATTTTTATAATCTTACAACCCTCTGTATGAACAAGTTTTCTTTCATGTTCCCATTAAACTTTTCACCTTCCCACTTAACACTTGAGCTCTGATTGTAAGTCCCCCAAAACTCAATGCAAATACCTACTTGCATTTACCCTTTAACTACCACTCATCTTTGCATGTACCTCTATCAAATCGTCCCTCATTGTTCTGATTTCCAAGAAATAAATTCCGATCCTATTCAAAATTTCCTCATGGCTCATGTCCTCCATTCTGGGCAAATTTCCAGTAATTTTTCTCTCTTCTCGTCACTGTAAACTTCCTGTAGGTAGGTGACCAAGATGCACAGGATGCTCCTAATTCGGCCTCAGAAATGCCTCATATAGGTTCAAACATGTTTCCCATCTCCTGTATTCAAAGTATTAGTTTATGAAGACCAATGTGTCAAAAGCAATGTAATCTCAGTGAAGTCCTAAATAACGTAGGAAAGTTATTACCATTCGATACCCGATAAAGCTTCGATTATATAAATTTTACTTTGCTATCACCCAGTAGCTACCTCATTTCAACACCTCCCTCACCACCTCAATCCTCCACCAATTCTGCCTCTTCTATAGAACTGGGTGAACTCATTTCCTACATTAGACTCCATCTGACCTGTTGCTTCTCCCCAATCTGAATCCCTACAACTTGTCCATCAATTCAGGAACCTCATTGGATTTTCTGAGCCCCAGAGGAGTTTATTGCCAACTGCGCCAACTCGGGGAAGTACTGTAGTTTCAAATAACGTCTAGAAAATAGATTCGACAAATACTCTTTAATTAATAAACAGTGAGCACATAAAAAAAAAACATGGAAATGTTGCCTTAGCTCCCTTAAGCGAATTGTGGGCATATTTTGGGAATAGCTCGGTCACTAAGGGAAGCAACAGTGAAAAAAACCTAAGCATCGCAAAGCACAACCGCATTTTTTAATTGCCTATTTACTTTGGAACTGATGTCCTTAGGACGACCAGATGCAAAATCTTCCCTGCACGAACTTCTGCCACCTGCCCTCTCTCATTCTGTAAATACAGATCAGGTATCGTTCAGGACATTTATCGACTTCCTTATGAGAAATTTCCAGAAGATTTTTGACAACCTCTACTCCATCTTGTCCTTTTTTACTGTGAGAGTCTGAAATAATACTTGGAAGTTTAAAATCACCTTATATAACTAAGTTATGTTTTCTGATATTCTCTTCGATCTCTCTTCAAATATATTTCTCTAACTCCTTCGGACTGTGGACTGTAGATAAGCTTAATGACCTGTAACATAAACATCAAACGCAATCTCTCCAAAGCCAAAGACCCTTTAACATGGACATACCTTTCTTGTTACTCCGTTCCACATAGGACGGTTCACTAGGTTAGTTTTCCAGCCCAACCTCTCATGGTCCGGTCTGTGAAGTCCGTATTCAGTTTCACGGTCCGTTCCATCGATCCATATTCCGGGTTATCCGGTTTTCCCTTGTCCTGTTGTGTGCTTTAATTGAGGCACATAATTCTGGTTTTGGGCATGCTACATAAACAGATCATAGGTTCCGCTGCAGTTGCTGGACTGTTCCCTTCCCTTCCCTTTCCTTTCACGTTCTGCCTGAAGCCTTGCCCGGAGCCTTGCCCGGCAACCTTGTCAAGTTCCACCACCGAAGCGTAACCGGAGCTTTGCTGTGTCAATATAAGGAACTGTCTATCGTTGAGTTGGGAACCTCGTCCTGTCCAAGTCAAGGCTATGAGTTCTCGTACTGTCCATGTGCCTCGTCCTGTGAAGGAGTTCCACGTCCTGTTCTGGAATTCCACGTCCTGTTCTGTAGCCACGTCATGTCCTCGCCTAGTTCCGGGGTCCGAGCCCGAGTCAAGACCCAGGTTCTGGGTCCTTGTCTAGTCTCCTGCTCGGAGTTCCAGCCACGTTCCAAGTTCCTTTTTCCTTGTCCTGATCCCGTTTCCCTAATCTCGTCCTAGACTAGGTCCTGTATCTTAGTCTCGTCCAGCGTCATTTCTTCCCCACTTCCCCCGTTTTCTTTGCATACCTAATCCTGTTCCTGATACTTCCGTGTCTGTGTCTTGCTTTTGCGTCTGCTCCCAGCGCCCCCGTTATGACACAACGGGACTGTGACAGCTTTCTTAACTATTAACGCCACCTCTTCTCATTCAATGCTTCCCCATCCGCTTTATCTAAAACAACTGAGAGGTGGAGTACTCCGCTGCCAGGCCTGCTCCTCCTCCAACCCTCTCACTAACGTCGAAAATATAGCGATTCGACGTGCTTAATCATGCCCTGGGCTCTTTCGCCGTTCATACAATACATTGTATAATTTGCAGCTGAGGACATTATCCGAACCATGCTCAACATCTAAATTGTTGATTTTGTCTGAGGTCATAGGTCTCCAACAGGTAGGCAACCATCTTTTACCACTTTCTGGCCTCATTTTCAAAGCCGAGAGACCAAATCTTCCATGAAGGACCTTGTCAAATGCCTTGCTAAGATCCATGTATACAACATCCACTGCCGTGCCCTCATCCACACTCCTGGTACCTTCCTTGACACGACTTACCACTTACGAAGAATTGCTGAGTATCCTTAATCAGACATTATCTATCCAAACACTCATACTTCTGGTCCGCTAGAATACATCCCAATAACCTTCTCTCTACTGATGTCAAGCTCAGAGGCCTATAATTTCTTGGATTATTTTAAAGCCGCTCTTAAACAGCTGAACAGCATTGGCTATCATCCAGCCCTCTGGCCTAAGGATGATTTAAACATCTCTGCTAGGGATCCGGCAACTTCTTTCTCCCATAGTGTCCTAGTGAACACCTCTCCAGGCCCAGGGAATTTGCCTGAGGAAAGTAGACACATCCTTCTCTGTAATCTGTATAGATTCTGTGAAAACGGTGTTTCTATAGACTCTGTCTCTGTTTGCTGAGTAAATACAGATGTACAAAAAATATTCATCCGTTTTGTCTCCACATATGGATTGGCTATACTCTCATTGTGATATTCCAGAGAACCCATTCTGACCCTGAAATCCCTTTGCTCTGAAGATACCTGTAGCATCCGTTAGGATTCTCCTTCAACTTGTCTGCTAAGGCAACAGCAGGCCTTCGATGACACTTCTGCTTTCATTCTGAAGTATTCTCTTCACTGACTTGCACCTACGTTAAAATGTCCGACTGGGATGGAATGACGTACTAATTGAAAATGATCACCAGGGAAGGAATTGTGTCCTGATTACAAATGGGAGTCGGAAAAGGATTGATATCCCAATTTAAAATGGTTAGCAGGGTAGAAGTGACGCGTGGTTTTAAAATGGCACCCGGGATGGAATGGAGCACTGAGCCTTACAGGCTATAGAGCTGGAAAGGTGTCATAACCAGGCCGCATCAAAGGGAAGATGAGTAGCTGGCTGGCTTTCTGGACAAACTGGTGTTGAGGGCCAAGCCTTTGGACTGGTCAGCGTCAATCATCACCATCCTTGTCCTGGGGCACGGCGAGTGGAGAGGGGAGAGCAGTCAGAGTCTAGGTAAGGTTCAGTGTGAAAAGAGAAGGGCAGGAGAGGAAGAAGATGATTAAAACAATCATCACACTTGTGTTCTCCATCTGCATACCATATCCCCGACTCTGCCACTCGGTAAGCTTCGTTAGCACACTCTTGCACGTCTCCTTCGCTTTCGCTCCCTGCTCGAGCCCCTCACACTATCCTGTCGCACTCCAACTCTTGTCCTGCAACCCTCTTTCAACGGCTGCATACCCCTCTATAATTTCTCTCTCCCTCTCGCTCCATTCTCTTCCCTCTCTTTAATCCCCTCTCTCGTCCTCATCGATACCTCTCTCTCCACCCCCCTATTCCATTTACCCTACCTACACCGCTCACAATTTAGTATACCTCTATCAAATCTCCTTTAGATCTTATTCTTTCCAAGGAATAAAAAACTAATCTATTCCAACTTTCTTTTTTACCCAGGTACTCCAATCCCGCCAAAATCCTTTTAAATTTCACTGTACTATTTTAACCATAGTTGCATGTTTCCTGTAGGTAGGTGAACAAAACTGCACACAATATTCCAAATTAGGCCACGCCAATGTGTAATATGACTTCAGCATAACATCCCACCTCCTCTACTCAATAATTTGACTTATGAAGGCCAGTGTGCCAAAAGCTTATCTTACGACCCTATCTACCTATGCCTCAATTTTCGATTAATTCTGAACCTGTAATCCTAAATCACTTCGCTTTACGGCACATCTCAGTGCCCTACTTTCTAATGTGTGAGACCTACCTTAGTTGGTCGAACCGAAGTGCAATACCCTACATTTCCCTGCATTAATTTTACTTCTGCTAATTTTAGCAGATTTTCCCACCTAGTACAGATCCTGCTGAAAGTTCTGATGGACTTCCTGGCTGTTGGCTACACCTCCAATCTTAGTGTCATCGGCAAGTCTACAGATCCAATTAATTACATTATCATCCAGAGCATTCCTATAGGTAACAAACAATGCATCCAACACCGATCCCTCTGGCACTCCACTATACACGGGCCTCTAGTCCTTGAGGCAACCATTCAATAGCACTATCCACCATCTCCCACAATTTCAATGTCCACTCCAATTTACCACCTCATCTTGAATAACGAGGATTTTGTTGACAAACTTCCCACGCGGCAACTTGTTGAATTTCTTGATAAGGTACAGATAAACAATGTACCCTGCCTTGCTTTCATCAAAGTTCCGAATATTATTATTCCTAACCTCTTCGAAACACTCTATAAGATTGCCATGAATACACAAAGTTATACCCAATCCATTCTGTTTATTGAAATTCTCACAAATTCGGTCTTTCAAATGACTTTCCCACCACTGATGTCAGGAGCACTGGCTTGTAATTACTTGGCTGAGTCTCTGAGCCTTTCGTAAGCGAACTCAAATCCTCCGGTACCTTACCTGTCGCTAAACATAATTTAAATTAATTTGGTCACATTGGAATGTCAAACCAGTTCGATTTCATTTTAACAGAACGTACACTCCTTATTCTGAGGAATGTGACTGCTTGTAGACAGACTCTTAGATCAGATTCTCACAGAAAAACAACCCTCACATTCCAGTTGCACTAAAGTGTGACGGCACGAAACCTCTATATGTTATTCGTTTTGTTGTTGTTGCGGAACCTGCTGAGATCGTACGAAATTATCCACGCTGTTAGAATATTCTCGGTGAATAAATCAAACTATAGTCATTTCGGATTTCGATATAATCAACCTGTTTCTGTGTTATGAATCAGTGGTCAGGTAGTCATGGTCCCTTAGGAAAGAACAGCACAGAAACCGGCCCTTCGGCCGAGATATTTAAATTGCCTACTTCAGTCGGCATAGTCCTCCATATCCACACATCTAAAGTATCCTTTGCTGATGATACAAAGATTGAAGGTGTAGTGGAGAGTGAGGAAGGATTTCAAGGCTTGCAGAGGGATTTGCACCAGCTGGAAAAATGGGCTGAAAAATGGCAGATGAAGTTTAATACAGACCAGTGTGAGGTATGGCACTTTTGAAGGACAAACCAAAGTAGAAAATACAAGGTAAATGGTAGGGCACTGAGGAGTGCTGTAGAACAGAGGGATCGTGGAATACAGATACAAAGTTCCCTAAAAGTGGTGTCACAGATAAACAGGATCGTAAAGAGAGCTTCCGACCTTATCTCAAAGGCCTTTAAAATTCAAAGTATTGAGTATGAGAGTTGGCATGTTATGGTGAGGTTGTATAATGCATTGGTAAGGCCAGGTTTAGAGTATTGTTTGCAGTTTTGGTCACCAAATTACAGGAAGCATATTACTAAGGTTGAAAGAGTGCAGAAAAGGTTTACAAGGATGTTGCCGGGACTTGAGAAACTGAGCTACTGAGAAAGGTTGAATTGGTTAGGACTTTATTCCCTGGAGCATAGAAGAAAGAAGCGACAGAGGTATATAAAATTAAGATGGGTGTAGATATAGAGAGTAATGAAAGCAGTCTCATTTTAATTTTCTACGCATCAGGGATTGAAGTCAAAACTCATTATCGATTTCCTTGTTTCTCAGGTCCACCTGTCGGGCCAAAGTCCTTGTAAATTTTCTCTGCACCCTTTTCAACGTATTTACGTACATATTCCCTGTAGGAAGTTTACCATACTGCATAATAATTCATGTGTGGCCTCAGCCATGTTTTGTCCAACTTGAAGATGACATTTTATCACCTGTACTCTGCACTTTGATTTATGACGGATAATATGCCAACAGCTTTCTTTACGGCAGTATTACCCTTAACCAATTTGTTCCCAGCTGCTCTATATTCGACCACACACCATGATACTATTCCTCTCTGTCTATCATTCTCTCTGTCTTGGCAGCATTCACAAATTTCCTGATGCAATTTAGCACATTATCATCCAGATCGTTGATACAGATGTAAACAGCAAAGGAACCAGCACCGGTCTGTGCAGTTCTCCGCTTGTCACAGGTATCCAGTTAGAGAGGCAACCTTCTGCTACCAATCTCTGGTTCCTTTCACAAAGCAAATGTCTCATAAATTTAGTACCTCATTTTCATAGCAGAATGACTCAACATTGCGGGAAACTGTCAAATGTCTTGCAAAATTCCACGTCGACAGCAGCCTATATTTTTTCTTCAACAACATTCCTGGTAACTTCTTTGACAGGATTTGCCACAAACGAAGCTATGTGGACTATCGTTAATCAGTCAATATCTAAAAAGAAACTCATGTATCCGGCCCATTAAAATGCCTTCCAATAACTTTCCCACTAATGATGTCAGGCTCACAAGACAATAAATTTATAGATTATTTTTAGAGCATCTCTTAAACAAACGGAACAACATTTGCTACCCTCCAGTTATCTTGTTTAAGAATGATGTAAATACCTCTGCTAGGGTTCCTGCAGGTTTTTCCTTTCGCGAGGTCCGAAGGAACACCTTGTCAGGTTCGGGTGATTTATCCACTCTAATGTGCCTCATCCAAACGTCTCCACCTTTGTAATCTGTATAGAGTCCGGGAAGTTGATTCAGTTTTGTTTTACCTCGATAAACTGCATCCGACTCCTAGATAAATACAGATGCAAAAAATTAGCACTTTTGGCACCACATTTGGATTCGCTATTGTCCAATTCTCACCTTCCAGTGGTCTAATTATGTCTCTTGAAATCCTTTTGCTCTGAAATTATGTGCAGTATTCCTTACGATTGAACTAGGGCAAAATCATCCTTTCTTGACTCTTCTGCTCTCTTTCTCTTGCATTCCCTGCACTCGATAAACACCTCATTGCACCTGTAATTCATCTCCTGTTTTTCCTTCACTTGAGCCTCCATATCACTTGAAATTCCAAGTTCTCGACACCTGTTAGGTTTACTCTTTATTGTGATAGGCCCGTACAAACTTTGTTCTCTCAAAATTTACTTTTGAAGAACTCCCACCTACCACGTACACCTTTGACAGAAAACGGCCCGTCCCAGTTGACACTTGCAAAATCGTTTCTGACACCAGCAAGATTGGAATATGTCCAATCCAAAATCGCAATCCAAGAACAAGGCCTGTTTTTTGCTTAGATACTTTCAAACTAATGACCTGCGGACTACTGGATACACAGTGTTCCACTAGAAAAACTTTTGCCACCTGCCCTGTCTCGTTCATTAAATGCAGATCAAGTATCGTCCAGTCGTTCATTTGGGACTTTTATCTGGTGCTTAAAAAAAAAACTATCCACAATATATTTCACAACCAATATTCCATCTAGTTTTTTTCCATTATGGAAGTCGCAGTCAAAAATTGGAAAGTTAAAATCAGCTGTTATCACAACCTATGTTTCCTGCATTTTTCTGCATTTTCTCTTCAAATGTCATCCTCTAAATCAACTGATGGGTGACTGATGGGTGTTATGTAGTGCCCTACAATCTCATTTAATGCGTCCCCCTCTGCTTCTTAATGGTTAAATGCAGTAGTTACACGAGTCCTGGCCTCAGCTGGCTGGGCTCAGCTGGCTTTCATGCAATGCTTTTTGTATTGGAACATCTGCAGCTGAGCACAGTTGTTGACCCATGCTGAACCTTTTCATTCCTGACTTTGACTATCGTCATAACAACATCTGTCTCTACAACCTCTCCACTCTCTACTCTGGGGCAGTTCTGTTCCCGCAAGGATATCAGTCCCCTTTCAGTTCAGGTGCAAACCACCTTCCTTAGACCATACATAATGAATGAATATTATGTATTAACATAATGAATCCCATAGGTTAGTCCTCTATTTTGCTTTCACTCATGCATGTCTGAAATATCGCTAATGTCTCAGCACCGAACACCAGGCTCGAAGCATTCTCTGTGTAGAAAAAAATGGTTACATGTCACAGTGCGCTATAACTTCCTCCGATTATCTTAATGTTATGTCCCTCCTATTAGCCACTTACTCCCAAGATAATGTCTTGCTGCACAATCCCTCAATACCGCTTACACCTTATACTCTTCTATCATGAATTCTGCCATATTCCTTCGCACAAAATCCAAAATCCAGAGAACCCTCAACGTTTCCTCATTAGACTTGATCTCTTACCTGAGCAGCATCTCGGTAAATCTATTCTGCATTGTCTTGAAAACTTCCAAGTCCTCCTCTAATTGATGCAGAATTAGAAAATTCGGACCATTCTGCTCCAAAATTCCATCATGACTGATTTACCATTCCCACAACTCCATTCTGCCAGCTTCTTCCCGTCCCCTTGGACGTCCAGTCTAATCAGATCCTATTTACGCCTGCTTTAAACACTATATAAGTTGGCTTTCCCAACGGTTAATGCCCCTCCCATGTGTGAATACTGAAGCAAATTATTCATTACTGACAGCTGCTTCTTCCCGGTTACTCCAGCACGTTCCCGGTTTTATCCATGAACAGTCCTCCCTATTCTCATGTGCGTCTATAACTCCTGATTGTTTCCTTCATCCTACTCACCAATGCCCTCTGCTATTCCCTTCGAGCAATATTAAGTCCATTTGCAGCTCCCTTCCTAGATGCCTTGTAATACTCGAGCCTTCTCTGACCCTTGCTTCGTAAAGTTCGCTTCCGTCTTCCTCATGAGTAGGGTTTTCATATTTATTATGAGCCATGTCTCCATATCCTATCATTCTTTTCCTTCTCCATTGAGTCAAATCTATGAAAAGCCCAATACAAGTTCTCCATTAACAATCTCTATATTAATTAAGTGCATTTCCCCGTACATCTGTTCCCAATTTATGATCTCACGATCTTACGCAATAGCATAGTCCCTTCCCTCCCCAAATTCAATATTTTCCCATTCTTCTGCACATCTCCTTACGCGTCAAAGGTAAACGTTAAGAAGTTATTAACGTTTTTTTTTTTTTTGAATTGCGCATCCTCTGAGTGTTTTCTCACCAGGTCTGACACTTTCTCTGGTACAATAACCAATATGATCACTGAGGGGCAGTGGAGTAGTAGTGGCGGTGAGATGTCTGTCGAGTACTCCCAAAAATATCTGTTCTTTTTCTGTTATGCCGGTTCATGTTCATTTAAAATAACAATAATTCATACAGATATATTGTTCAAATGAGAAGGACGTTTCCAAAGAACATAATGATACTTCACCATAGATTGAGAAACACAAGAGATATGAGACAGATGCTTTTATGATTTCTGTGCGACGTGAGGAGATGAGTGCCGTATTTTCCTCCTTCCAATGGGTCCATTACAGCAATGAGAAAGTCTGTCACTGTCCTACAGGGCCATCATAGACCTCGCTGGTGTTATCAGTGCTTTCTCTGACATGCCACCGGCAACATAGAAAATGTCATTACTTGTCCAGTTCCATCAATACTGCAATGTAATTATCACAGCTTATTCGGTCACCCGGTCTCTCGCACAGAAAATACCATTTCTTATTCAGAACATTCTCTTAGTATACTGGTAATTCCATTGCTACTCGAGTCTCACGATGGACAAAGTTTAAACTACATATAAAACCCTGACCCATAAAACGATAACAATATCACTGACCGACCCTGTTTCTTTGTCTGTTTCAGTCTACGAAATACACACTCTGCTCCCGTCAATCCCGTGAGATGGCTCTGCCACCCCAAACCCTGGTTTGTGTGGGTGCGGTGTAATTTGCTACGCTGTTGTATATCAGTGCCAAGAAATAACAGTCAACACACTGCATGTGATTAAAGGAATTATATTTACTTAATGTTACTTAACTAAAGGGTCATTAAAGAAATGAAATAAAGAAAGAAAAAGGGCGTATTATAATTGACCAGTCAGATGTGAACACGTTGGAATTCATCTTGAACTTTTCTGTCACTCACGCGCTGGACTTCGGTCTGCGTGGAAGCTCTCACCACCTTCCGATCGTTGCTCGCAATCCATTTCGAACAAATGGTCTCCCACCGGGCCCTATCCGACACTGGTTCTCCCCTGCGTCTTCTCTCTTCGTCTCCCGCCGAACAAAAGGCCCCGGCTCACAACAGCGTTAGGACACAACAGAAAAGCACACCCCGCTCATTGGACGGCTCACATTCCGACGTATCGGAAATCTCCAGCTATAAACTAAACGAATGTTGCCTTACAGTTAGATAGGGAAGTTAACAAAGGTTATGCGGTATTAACTTTCATAAGTCGAGAGATAGCATTTGAGAGTCGCGAGGTAATGATGCAGCTCTATAAAACTCTGATTAGGTCACACTTCGAGTACTGTGTCCAGTTCTGGTCGCCTCACTATAGGAAGGATGTGGAAGCATTGGAAAGGGTGCAGAGGAGATTTACCAGGATGCTGCCTTGTTTAGAGTGTATGGATTATGATCATAGATTAAGGGAGCTAAGGCTTTACACTTTGGAGAGAAAGAAGATGAGAGAAGACATGAGAGAGGTGTACAAGATATTAAGGGGAACAGATAGAGTGTGCAGACAGCACCTCTTCCCTAGGGCACCACTGCTCAATACAAGAGGACATGGCTTTCTGGTAAGGGGTTGGAAGTTCAAGGGGGATATTAGAGGAAGATTCCTCACTCAGAGAGGGTTGGTGCGTGGAATGCACTGCCTGAGTCAGTGGTGGAGGCAGATACTCTCGGGAAATTTTAGAGACTACTGGACAGGGACATGGAGGAATTTAAGGTGGGGTGTGGGGTTATATGGGAAGCAGAGTTTAAGGGTCGGCACAACATTGCGGGCCGAATGGCCTGTACTGTTCTGTACTATTCTATGTTCTATGTTCTATAAACACGGCTTCTCCATATAGACCATTACAATAGCAATAAAGTCTTCTTCCAGGGCGTGACACACATCTTTATAAAAATGCTCGTCAGCACATCACACTGCCAGTGATAATGTCCAGTCAAAACCCACCACACTGTCACTGGTATATTGGCCATATGTTTACTTCTTAGTGCTCGCCATTTGTAGCGAATAAAACCGTCACAGCAGACATACTACAGAATCACTAACACAAATGTGCTGTTATCAATGATATTTAAAGCGCCCTGCACTGGGGGATATGTCTGAAGTGATGTGAACCGGATTTCTTTTCAACATAACGTTTTGGACTTGCTTATACCTGATAAACATTTCATAGGAGATATTTACCAACGAATGATTAAGATAACAGTGAAACATGATGGTACAGTATTCGCCCTGGGCTTTTGTACTTATTTGTGGATTGATATCACAGGTGACCCGGCGGAAAAGGAGAAACCTCCACGCTTTATATTTTGTCATCACATTGGGCCGGATTTACATTCTGAGTCACTGGCCCATTTTGTTTTTCGTCTATGTAAAAGCAATTCGGAGTCATTTATTTGTAAATCTTGTTGCACTCTTTTGTTTCGAAAACGAAATATAAGTCGTTGCTTCAAAATATTAGTGTGGCCTATAATTCTCTGGTTGATTTGTGAGCCTTTCCCACATCCTACGCTCTATACCTCTCACTTACCCGTGCATTCTACCTCCTATTCCCCCTCTCTCACAATTTCGCTCTGTCTGTACTGTCTATATCTCTTTATCTCACCCCCTCCTCTCTCTCTCTACTCTGCACACTCTCAATCCCTCTTCTTGCCCACATATTCATCCACCTTCAGCTCCCTATCTGCACCTTCCACACACACCGTGCCCCATCCCCTCTCCATGCTCACCCATGCACTCTCCTTCTGCCTCTTCCTTCCCCTCACCCACACTCCCCATCGCACTCTCAGCCGCACAGCAACATCAGTTAAAAGGTGGCAAAGGTTAAGGATGATACGGTCTGATTTGTTCAAATGGCAAAAAAAAAATATGTTTTAAAACAACTGCGGATGATTGGATTAGGGTTAAAAATAACTATGCAGCTTCTGGCCCCTGGTCACCTTCTTTAGATTGTTAAAAGTTCTATCGGTCTTCACTTTAGTAGAAATGGTTTAATGTATTAAAGACACAGTATTCACAAGTGAACAAGGGTGACGGTGGATTTGATTTCAGCAGAACGAAATTTGCGTGTCCAGGCAGGTGACTGCACAGAGACACTGAGCTGCGAATCTCACAGAACAACAACCAAAACCTTCCTGATCAATCAATGTTGCTTCTTCATTTCTAATTTCTCTGAAGCGTCTCAGCTCGAAAAGTCGAATTTTCATTCAATTCCATAGACTTTGCCTGACCTGCTGAGTTCCTCCATCATTTTGTGTATTACAATAGCTATGGATGATCGGCGAGAGGGAGTGTGTGGGATCAACAGGTGGGCAGTTTGAGTGAACTTCACAACATAAGCACGCTGTTAAAGTATTTTGGGAGAATTCAGCTGTGAAGAATTTAACTTATGATATTTATTTGGACATTAATCCAGATATCTGCGTTATCAATCAATGATGAATGAGTCAGCGAGTTGCAGAACAGTATAATATGGAAACAGGGCCTTCAGCCCCGCCTTCCAACTGCAAACTGCTTCATGTTGCCCTTAAACCTTCCACCATTAACACATGACTCTGATTGTTAGTGCATCCAAACTCAGTGGAAAATTTCAACCTGCATTTATCCTAGCAGATTTGTAAGGAGATAGTAGATATTTGGAGTAAACACAAGCTTGTGATTGTGGGAGATTTTAATTTTTTAATCATAGACTGGGAAGCCCATACTGTAAAAGTACTGTAAAAGGGCTGGACGGTTTGGAGTTTGTAAAATGTGTGCAGGAATTTTTTTTTTTTTTTTTTTGCAGCCATACATAGAGGTACCAACCAGAGAAGGAGCAGTGTTGAATCTCCTGTTAGGGAATGAGATAAGGCAGATGACGGAGGTTTGTGATGGGGAGAACTTCGGGTCCAGTGATCGCAATGCCATTAGTTTCAATATAATTATGGAGAAGGATAGGTCTGGACCCAGGGTTGATATTTTTGATTGGAGAAAGACTAACTTTGTGGAGATGCGAAAGGATTTAGAAGGAGTGGATTGGGACAAATTGTTTTATGGGAGGGATGTAATAGAGTAATGGGGGTCATTTAAAGGTGCAATTCTCAGGGTACAGAATCTTTAAGTTCCTGTTATTTTGAAAGGAAAGGTTAAGCGTTTGAGACAGCCATGGTTTTCAAGGGATATTTGAAACACGGTTCGGAAAAAGAGAGATATCTACAATAAATGTAGGCAGCGTGGAGTAAATGAGGTGCTGCAGAAATATAAAGAATATAAAAAGAATCTTAAGAAAGAAATTAGAAAAGCTAAAAGAAGATATGAGGTTGCTTTGGCAAGTAAGGTGAAAATAAAACCAAAGGGTTTCTACAGTTGTATTAATAGGAAAATGATTGTGGAGGATTAAATTGGTCCCCTAGAGAATCAGAGTGGAATCAGAATCAGCCATGTGTGGAACCAAAAGTGATTTGGGCCATGCAAAACAATTTCTTTTCCTCGGTATTCACTGGGGAGAAGAATATTGACTTGTGTAAGATAAGGGAAACAGGTAGGGAAGTTATGGAAACTATGATGATTAAAGCAGAGGAAGTACTGGAGCTTTTAAGGAATACCAAAAGTGGATAAGTCTCCGGGTCCTGACAGGATATTTCCTAGGTCCTTGAGAGTAGTTAGTGTGGAAAGAGCAGCGGCTCTGACAGAAATATCTTAAATGTCATTAGAAACGGAGATGGTGCCGGAGGATTGTTTTATTGCTCATGTTGTTCCATTGTTTAAAAAGGGTTCTAAGAGTAAACCTAGCAATTATCAGGCTGTGAGTTTGACGTCAGTTGTGGGTAAATTAATGGAAAGTATTCTTAGAGATGGTATATATAATTATCTGGATAGACAACGTCTGATTAGGAGTAGACAACATGGATTTGTGCGTGGAAAGCCATGTTTGACAAATCCCTTTTTTAAATTATTTTTTTGAAGACGTTGCTAGGAAAGTTGACGAGGGTAAAGCAGTGGATGTTGTCTATATGGACTTCAGTAAGGCTTTTGACAAGGTTCCACATGGACTGTTAGTTGGGAAGATTGAATCCTTAGGTATTTATATTGAAGAAGTAAAATGGATTCAGCAGTTTCTGAATGGGAGACGCCAGACTGTAGTGGTGAATAACTGTTTGTCAGATTGGAGTCCGGTGATGAGTGGTGTGCGTCAGGAATCTGTACTGGGTACAACGCTGTTTGTCGTATACATTAATGATCTGAATGATGGGGTAGTAAATTGAATTAGTAAGTATGCAGATGATAGGTGGAGCTGTGGAAAATGAAGTTGCGTTTCAAAGCTTGCAGTCAGATTTAGGCCAGTTAGAAGGGTGGGCTGAAAAATGGCAGACAGAGTTTAATGCTGATAATTGTGAGGTGCTACATTATGCTAGGACTAATCAAAATAGGACATGCACGGTAAATGATAGGGCATTGAAGAATGCAGTATAACAGGGGGATCTAGGAATAATGGTGCATAGTTCACTGAAGGTAGAATCTCATGTCGATAGGGTGGTGAAGAAAGCTTTTGGTATGCTGGCCTTTATAAATCACAGCATTAAGTATAGGAGTTGGGATGTAATGTTGAAATTGTACAACGCATTGGTAAGGCCAAATTTGGAGGATTGTGTACAGTTCTGGTCACCGAATTATAGGAAAGATGTTAACAAAATAGAGAGAGTACAGAGAAGATTTACTAGAATGTTACCTGGGATTCATCACCTAAGTTACAGAGAGAGATTGAACAAGTTGGGTCTTTATTCTTTGGAGCGTAGAAGGTTGAGGGAGGTCTTGATAAAGGTATTTAAAATTATGAGGTGGGTAGATAGAGTTGAAGTGGATAGGCTTTTTCCATTGAGAGTGGGGGAGATTCCAACAAGATTTGAGATTTAAAAGGCAAAAGTTCAGGGGTAACATAAGGGGGAACGTCTTTACTCAGAGCGTGGTAGCTGTGTGGAATGAACTTCCAGCAGAAGTGGTTGAGGCAGATTCGATGATGTCATTTAAAGTTAAATTGTATAGATAATGGACAGGAAAGGAATGGAGGGTTATAGGCTGAGTGCAGGTCGGTGGGACTAGGTGAGAGTAAGAATTCGGCACGGACTAGAAGGGCCGACATGGCCTGTTTCCGTGCTGTAATTGTTGTATGTTTATATGGTTATATCTATACCCCCATAATTTTGTGCACCATTCTCAAAGCTTCGCTCAGTGCTCTAAGTTCCAAGGAATGAAGTCCAATACTCTGAAACGTTACCTTATCATTCAGGTCGTCCATACCAGGCAACCTCTTGGTAATTTTTCTCTGTACTCTTACTCTGTATCCTTTCCTGTAGATAGGCGACCAAAACTACACACAAGACTCCAAATTCAGCCTCAGCAATGCCTTATACTAAACCAACAAAAATCCTATTTCCTGTGCTCAATGTGTTGATTTATGTAGGCCAATGTTCGAAAAACAATGCAATCTCAGTAAAGTCAGAAATAATCCTGCAAAGTTTTTTCCAGTCGTATACCCAATAACGCTTGGATTATATACATTGTACCTTTGACCTTCTTCACTGCCTACAACATTTCAAAATCTCCCTCACCACCTCAGCTCATCACCATTACCGCCTCTTCGACCGAGGTGAGTGACCTCCTTTCTAACATTGGACTCCATCTGACCGGTTGCTTCTCCAAAGCTGAATCCACAGAACGTGTCCATCGCTGCTCGAATCTCATCGGATTCTCTGAGGCCCAGTGCAGTTTATTGACAACTATGCAATTTCAGGGAATTTAAATACTGCTCAGAATATAAATTCGACAATTACTGTGTAATTAATAAAATATGAGCCTACATGATATTTCATAAAGCTTGGAAATGTTACTTTCTGTCCTTCGGCGAATTGTAGACTCCGATTAGGAATAGGTCAAACAGCGTGGGAGGTAAGTGTGGAAATTGGTGGGGCCGCAGCGGATGCAATTAAATTCTTTGGTCCCTTACAATACCTTTTAATAACTTTCCCACGACTGATAGCAAGCTCAGAGGGCTGAAATTTCACAGATTAATTTAGAGCCTATGTTAAGCAACGGAAGAACACTGGGCTCTCCTCGAGTCCGCTGGTTTAAGCACGCAGACCGCGGACCCGATCTGTTTTTCTTTTGCACATTTACTTTAAAGCTAATGTCCTTCGGACTACTGGAGGCAACGTGTTCCCGAATACAAAATTGTGCCACCTAGCCTTCCTCCTTCCCTAAATGCAAATCAATATCGCACACTCCCTCATTTGCGACTTTTATCTACTGATTAAGAAAACATTCCAGAAAATAGGTGACAACGTCTATTCCATCTTGTCCTTTTACACTTTGGGAGTCCCAGTCAAAACCTGGAAATTTATCCATAGCTCCTATAACAAACTGACGTTTGCTGAAATTCTGAGCAATTTCTCTTCACATTTGTTCCTCTAACTCCCACGGACACTTGGCTGGGCTGTGATGCCGTGTAATACATCTATCATACTTCATCGCTGGAAAGCCAAAGCCCCTTTAACATGGCCGTACCTTTCTTATTACTACGTTCCACATTGAACGCCTCACTAGGTGAGTTCTCTAATCCACCCTGATGTGACATCTTCCTTAACTAGTAACGCCATCCCTCCTCATTTATTTCTTTCCCCTCTGCTTCATCTTAAACAGCGGAGCGTTGGAATACTGCGCTGCCAGTCCGGCTCATACTGCAACCATCCCACTAATGGCGATAATATAGTAAATCCACGTGCTCATTCATGCCATGGTCTCATCCGCCTTTTAATACAATACTTCTTACATTGAGGTATCTGCAGCTGAATACATTACTCGCACGATGATGAACAATTAAATTCCTGACACGAGGAATTCTGCAAATGCTGGAAATTCTAGCAACACACATCAAAGTTCACCAGAAACGTTGATGTATGTGAATTAAATTCGTGATTCTGTCTGAGGCCTTAGCATCTGTCTCCACCATCTATTCACTTTCTGTTCTGCGGCAGCCTTGTTGTTATCGCTTGCAAGTCTGGATTTACCCTTCCCCCTCCCACCACCAATTCCCCCACCCTCCCCACCTCGAGCAGCACTAGCAAGCCTTCCGGCTAGGATATTAATAGTCTTCAGTTCACGTGCATACGAACTTCCTTTCAGCCGATTCCAAAATCAACCAAACCACTCCCTCAGCTTAATGCTGTATTTTTTTTTCTTTCGCTCACATGTCTTTGAAATGTCCCTAATGTCTCAGCACCGAACACCAGCCCTGGCAGCCTGTCCCAGGACCGCAGCAATCTCTGTGTAACAAAATGTTGCTTCTCGCATCCAGACTATAATCTCTTCCGATTCTTTTAATGTTATGCCCTTCGTATTAGCCACTTACGTCCTCGACAATGTCTAGCTGTCCGATATCCCAAAATCTCTTATCACTTATCACTCTTCTATCAAGCAATATGTCATACTCCTTCCTACCAGATCCAAAAACCAGAGATCCCTCAACGTTTTCTGAAAAGGTTTTTTGTCATACCTGGATAGCATCTCGGAAAATCTATTCTGGGTCAACTTTAAACGCTCCAAATACTCCTATAATTGCAGCAGAATGAGGCCATTTCCGCCACTCTGCTCCGCCGTTCCATCATGGCTGAATTACTATTCCTCGTAATTCCATGCTGCTGCCTTCTTGCCGTAACCTTTGAACTCCTGACTGATCAAGAACATACGAACTTTCGCTTTCAAAACTAAATCCAATAACTTCGATTCCACAGTTGGCTGGAAAAAAAATGATAAGAGATTTACCACTCTCTGGCTATAATAATAATAATCATAAATTAATTAATCAATTAATAAATGAATAAATCACAATCATCTCTGTCCATCTGCGATTCTCCAGACGAGTTACACATTATTTGCAATTTTTGGCACTGCCAGTAGTTGGGTTTGCAGGTAGGCGGATAAAGAGTGAGAGGGAAATGAGAATGCGGAAATGTGAAATGGGGGGGGGGGGCAGTACCGGAAGTTCAAGATATCCGATATATCCAGGTATTCCGTCTGGGTAGACTCTAAACCATTAGTTCAGAAGCTACCCAGACGAAATGTAAGTTGCTGTTTCATCAACGTGAGTGTGGCCTCATTGCATCAATATCCAGCACAGAAATGTGCAGCTTTCCACTAGACACAGGCCTCCAATTAGAAAGGCAACCATTTTCCTTCACTCTCTGTCTCCTTCCCCTACACCAATATCTACTCCAATGTTATACCTCATCTTGAAATTAAAGCTCACGGATTTTCCTGACAAATCTCCGATGCGGGACTTTGATAAATTCTCCTGATAAAGTCAACTTAGCCATCATCCAATACAGTTCGTTTGTCGACTTTCCTGGGGAAAAAAAATCGTTACTTCCTCGGGAAACTCTATAACATAGTGTGGGATATACCATACCGTGACTAGCCCTAGTCAGTCCCGTCTATTAAAATACTGATACATACGGTGCTTGCAAACTTTACTACTACTGATGTCACGAGTAGGGACCTGTGGTTCCACAGATGATTTCTGAGCCTTTCCCACATTCCTCGCTCTATCCCTCTCACTAACCCGTGCACTCTACCTTCGACTCCCTCTCTCTTACACTACCCCTCTCTGCCCTCTGTAAAGCTCTTTTTCGCTACCTCTCTCCTCTCAGTCCAGCTCGCCACTCTACCCTCTTTCTCCATCTTGAGCTTCCCTTTCTCCAACTTTCGCACACACCCTGCCCTTTTCCCTCTCCCTGCTCACCCACTCACTCTCCTTCCGTCTCATTATAGCGCTTACCCTCACTCTCCCTCTTAAAGCCACCATTACATCCGCATTAAACATGTTGGTCGGAAAAGGTTAGGAATGCAATGGGCTGAGTAATTTAAATTAATTTTTAAAATATTTCTTTAAGCAAATGCCGTTGAATGAAGTCTGAGTGTAAAATAAGTGCAAGTTCTGACCCTGGTAGTTTTCCTTATAAGGTTAAAGTTTCCATCACTCTTTTCTGAAGCAGAATTGGTTAAAAAGAATTGGTTAAATGCAATATTCAGGTCATATCGTTCACACCTGAATGAGAGTGAAATTGCATTTCATTTCAGCAGAAAGGCCACCCCTATTATGAGGAAACTGTGGGGTCAGGCAACTGATTAGACAGGGACATTGATCTCCGAATCTCACAGAGCAAGAACCCAAACCTTCCTAATCAATCAATAATCTGGACTCTTTCTGCTTGATGTCTAATTTCTCTGAGGGCGTCGGCCCGAAAGGTCGAATTCTTGATCCATTCCACAGATTTTGCCTGAGTTTCTCGGGCATTGTTTTGCGTTACCATAGTTACGAAAGATTGGCGAAATGGAGTAATGAAGCAGTAAGTAGTTTGAAACGGCATCAAAACATAACCACGGTGTTAGAATATTTTTTGGAGAACTAAGCTGTGAACAGTCTAACTTCTGAAATTTATATTGGATCTTAGTTTAATCATCCGTTTGTGTGTGTTACGAATCAATTATTACGGAGTTAGTGAGTCATGGAAACGTACAGTATGGAAACAAGCCCTTCGACCCATGGCTCTCATCTGCAAACTCCCATCCACCTGTACAGAGGCCCCCACTATCCAACATTCCCTTCAAGTTTGAAATGTAGCCCGCATGCACCACTTGCCACAGAAGCATTTTTTTACACTCTCATAATCCTCTGAATGAAGAAGTGTTCATTTGTAATACCCTTAATCTTTTCTGACTCGTCTGGTGGCGTAGTGGCATTAGTCGAAAGGTCCCGAGTTCGAATCCAGCCGGCTCCCCTGCACGCTTTCCATCCTTGCCGGGTTATGAGCTGGTGATATCTTTGGACTTTCACCCGGTAGAGGGCAATTGCAAACCACTACTGTCAATTGCCCCGTACGCGGTTCCCCACTACGTCAGAAGGGCGTGGAGGGAAATTGTCCACTAACCGGAAAAACTCCGGATGCGAGGTAACTTTCCTTTTCCTATCCTTTTCACCTTCCACCCTTAAGGCATGACCTCTGATTGTAAGTCCACCCAAACACACTGAAAATACCTACTTGCATTTACCCTATCACTATCCCTCATCTTTGTGTGTACCTCTAACAAATATTCCTTGGTGTTCTTATTTCTAAGGAATAAAGTCCGATTCTATTCAATCTCACCTTATAACTCATGTCTTCCATACCAGACAACGTCCAGTTAAGTTTTCTCTGTACTATTACTCTGTAGCCTTCCCTGTAGGTAGATGACCACAATTGCACACAATACTCCGAATTCGGCCTGAACAATGCCTCAAACAAGCTCAACATGTTTCCCATCTCTTGTACTCAAAAGTATTAATTTATGACAGCCAATGTGCCAAAATCAATGCATTCGCAGTAATGTCCTGAATAATTCAGCAAAGTTATTTCCACTTGTGTACCCAATAGTGTTTAGAATATATATAGTACCTTTCACCTCGTTCAATAGCTACCTCATGTCAAAACCTCCCTCACTGCCTCAGCCCTCCGCTATTTCTGCTTCTTCTGCAGAAGTGGGTGACTTCATTTCCAGCAATGGACTCCATCTGGTTTGTTGCTTCGCCCCAACCTGAACCCCCGCAACGTGTCCATCAATACTTAAATCTTATTGGATTTGTGAGGCCCAGTCGAATT
This sequence comes from Mobula birostris, assembly GCF_030028105.1. Classification (NCBI taxonomy): domain Eukaryota; kingdom Metazoa; phylum Chordata; class Chondrichthyes; order Myliobatiformes; family Myliobatidae; genus Mobula; species Mobula birostris. Next base: position 84,453,937 of record NC_092382.1, read on the forward strand.
TATTGCCAACCGCGCAAGTTGGGGGTGAAACTGTCCTTTCAAATAACGCTCAGAACATTAATTCGACAAAAAAAAACAAGAGATGCCTCAACGTTTCCTCATAAGACTTATTGTCTTACCTGAGAGGTATGTCGGTAAATCTATTCTGCATCGTGTTTAAACTTTCCACATCATCCTATAATTGGAGCAGAATTCGGCCATTCGGACCATTCTGCTCCAAAATTCAGTCGTGGCTGATTTACTATTCCTCACAACTGCATCCGGCTGCCTCCGTCCTATAACCTTTGATGTCCTAACTGATCAGAAACATATTAACCTTCGCTTTAATAACTATACCCAATAGCATAGCTGCACAGCCGGCTGGGAAACTAATAACAGTGATTTACTGTTCTCTAGTTGAAAATAAATAGATTAAAAAAATCTTCATATCTGTCGTTCCTTCGATTCTCCACACGAGTTATGCTTTATTTCTGATTTCTGGCAATGCAAACAGTTGGGGTTTCAGGTAAGCAGGCAGGAAGAGAAAGGAGAAATGAAAATTAGGAATGTTGCAGTTAACGGGGGCATTACCGAATTTTTGAGATATCGATGCTCACACCATCAGGAGGGAGGCTAACCAGACGGAATGTAAGTTTGTGTTCCATCGACATGAGTGTCTTTTGATTGCTTCCATATCCAGCACCAACACGTGCGTCTCTCTTCTCGTCACAGGCCTCCACTTAGTAAGGCAACCATCTGCCACCACTCTTTGCCTCGTCCCAGTACGCCAATGTCCACCCCAAAGTATTACCTCATCTTGAATGCAAAGCTAATGGATTTTGTTGATGAATCTGTTATGCCGGATTTTCATAAAATCTGTTGATAAAATCCATGAAAACCTCATTCACTGCATTACCTTCATCAACTCTCCTTGAAATTTACCTCGTGACTTCACGAAAAAATTGCCTAGAATACACAAAGCCATGCTGACTATCCTAGTCAGTCCTCTCTATTAAAATACTCACACATACGGTGCTTTCCCACTTTCCCACTGCTGATATCAGGAGCACAGGCCTAAACTCCCTGGCTGATTTGTGAGACTTTCCCACAAACCTCGCTCTAACCATTTCACTTTCCCGTGCACTCAATCATCCACTGCCTGTCTCCTGCACTTCCTATCTCTCTGCCATCTCGATCTCTCTTTTCCTCTGCCTCTCTCATCTCAGTCCAGCTCTGCACTTTCCCCTCTGCACTTTCCCACACGCTCTTCCATCTTGAGCTTCCCTTCCTCCACCTTCCATAGACATCCTGCCGTTTCCCTGCTCCCTGCTCACCCATTCTCTCTCCTTCTGCCTCCTTTTCCCTCCGCCCTCACTCCCTCACTCTGAACTTCAACCTCACAACAAGATTTAAAATATTGCTGGCGAAATGTTAGGGACGCAATGGGCTGATTTATTTAAGTTAATCGTTGAAATATTTCTTTAAACAACTGCAGATGATTTGAGTCTGAGTTAAAATAAAGTGCAGGCTCTGACTCCTGTTAATTTTCTTTATAAGTTTAAATGTTCTGTCTCTCTTCCCTGCAGCAGAAATGGTTAAATGCAATATTAAAGACAAATTGTTCACAGCTGAACGAGAGTGAAACTGCATTCCATTTCAGCAGAACGGCCTCTCCCTATTCTCAGGTATGTGCGGGCCAGGTAGCTGATCATGCAGAGATACTGAGCTCCGAATCTCACACAACAACTCAAATCTTCCTAATCAATCAATAGTCTGGATTCTCCCTGCTTTATTTCTCATTTCTCTGAAGGGCGTCGGCCCGAAAGGTCGAATTCTTGTTCAATTCCATAGATCTTGCCAAACCGGCTGAGTTCTTCTAGCATTGATTTGTGTTACCATCGTTACGAGCGGTCGGCAACAGGGAGTGTGCAGCTGCAGTAGGCAGGTTGAAACGACTTCAATAACCTTCCTTATCAATCAATTACCTGGCCTCTTCTTCCCTCCTTTGCAGTTCCACTGAAGAGTGTCGGCCCGAAGGGTCGAATTCTTCTTCAATTCCATAGACCCTGCCTGAGATGTTGAGTTCGTCCGGCATTTGGTGTATTACTGTAGGTACGAAAGATTGGCGAAAGGCAGTATGCGGAAGCAGTGGGCGGGCAGTTTGAAACAACTTCCAAACACAAGCACGCTGTCAGACTATATTTGGAGATTTAACCTGTGAACAATTGAACTTCTGATATTTATTTTGGATCTTATTTTATTCAAACAGTTGTCGGTATTGTAAATCAATGAGTAAGGAGTTATAGATTCAAAGGAAAGTACAGAATGGAAGCAGGACCTTCGGCACAGTCCTCGCAATGCAGACTTCCATCCACCTGCACCCGGGCCATAGTTACCCATAGCACCACTATCCAAAATTATCTTAAAATTTCACATCCAACTCGCATGCACCATTTGTACCGGCAGCAGCATTTACACTCTCACATTCCTCTGAATGAAGAAGAGTTCCCTCGTAATCCTCTTAAACTTTTCACATTCCACCCTTAACCCATGATCTCTGATGGCATGTCCACACAAACTCAATACAAAGTGTCTGCTTGCGTTTAACCCAACTCTACCCCGCATCTTTGTTGTCTACATCTAACATTCGTCCCACAATATTCTACTTTCCAAGGAATAAACTCCGAAACTATCCAATAATTCCTTATAATTCATGTCCTCCATACTAGCAGCTTCATTGTAAAATTCTATGTATTCTTACCCTTTATTCTTTCTTGTCGGTAGGTGACCATAACGGCACATAATACTCCAAATTCGCCTTGAGCAATGCTTAATACAACTTCAAAAAAATTCCCGTCTGCTGTACTCAAAATATTGAATTAAGACCATAAGACCATAAGACAAAGGAGCAGAAGTTGACCATTCGGTCCATGGAGTCCGCTCCGCCATTTTATCATGAGCTGATCCATTCTCCCATTTAGTCCCAGTCCCCGCCTTCTCACCATAACCTTTGATGCCCTGGCTACTCAGATACCTATCAACCTCTACCTTAAATACATCCAATGACTAGGCCTCCACTGCCACATGGGGAAACGAATTCCACAGATTCACCATCCTCTGGCTAAAAAAAAAAAAAAAAAAAAAAAAAAAAAATTCTTCGCATCTCTGTTCTGAATGGGCGCCCTTCAATCTTTAATTCATGCCATCTCATACTAGACTCCCCCACCATGGGAAACAATTTTGCCACATCCACTCTGCCCATGCCTTTCAACATTCGAAATGTTTCTTTGAGGTCCCCGCTCATTCTTCTAAACTCCAAGGAATACAGTCCAAGAGCGGACAAATGTTCCTCATTTGTTAACCCTCTCATCCTGGAATCATTCCAATGAATCTTCTCTGAACCATCTCCAAAGTCAGCATATCTTTTCTTAAATAAGGAGCCCAAAACTGCCCAAAGTACTCCAAGTGAGGTCTCACCAGCGCATCATAGAGCTTCAACGTCACATTCCTGCTCCTATACTCTATTCTTCTAGAAATGAATGCTAACATTGCATTCGCCTTCTTCACCAGCGACTCACCCTGGAGGTTAACCTTAAGGGTATCCTGTACGGGGACTCCCAAGTCCCGTTGCAACTCTGCAACTCAGAACTTTGATTTTTCTCCCCATTTAAATAATGGTCTGCCCGTTTATTTCTTCTGCCAAAGTACATAACCATACACTTCCCAACATTGTAATTCATTTGCCACCTCTTTGTCCATTCTCCCAATCTATCCAAGTCTCTCTGCAAACTCTTTGTTTCCACAGCACTACGGGCCACTCCACCTATCTTTATAGCATCAGAAAACTTCGCCACAAAGCCATCCATTCCATAATCCAAATCGTTGATGTACAACGTAAAAAGAAGCGGCCCGAACACGCAACCCTGTGGAACACCACTGGTAATCGGCAGTCAACCAGAAAATCAAGAAGGCCAATGTGCCAAAAGCAATGCAATGTCACCAACCTCCTAAATAAACATGTTTCCAGTCCTACACCAAATAACGCTCGGATTATATCATCTGACCTCCCTCAGTTCCTGCCTCATTCCAGCATCTGCCTCCGCACCTCAACACTTCACCAGCTCTGACTCTTCCACAGAAGCGAGTGACTTCATTCAACAACAATGGGCTCCATCTGACCTGCTGCTTTCCCACACCCTAAAACACAAAACCTTGTCCATCACTACTGACATCTCGTTGGGTTTTGTGAGGCCCAGTCCAGTAGATTGCCAAGTGTTGAAGCTCGTGGAAATACAGTCCATTCAAATAAAACTCAGAACTGCTTTTTCGTTAATAGAATTTGAACACGGGTATTATGTCATTAAGAAACATGAAATGTTGGATCCTGTCTCTCAGCCGAATTGGAAACAACTCGGACAGCGAAGTATGTAAGTCCGGAAGTTGGTGGTGTCGCAGCATATATATTTAAATTATGCTGAGTGACAGGTAAGGTACTGGAGGATTGGTGGATAGATTTTTTTTATTTTTCCGCTGTTTATGAAAGGGTCAGAAAGCAACCAGGAAATTGTAGGCCGTTGCTGCTTACATCAGCATTGGGAGAATTAATGGAAGGACCGTACAGGTGAGATTTTAATGGGCAGGACTGATTAGGGATAGTCAATGTGGCGTTCTGTACTGGGTAATCTTAGAGAGTTTTCCGGCAAGGTTACGAGGAATTTACCGGGAATGTCGATGAAGGCAAGCCAGTGGACGATGTCTGTATGGACTTCAGCAATGCAATTGGCGGCCGGCGCGGGGGAAGGCAGTGAGTGTTACTAGATGGTGCCTCTCTGAGTGGAGACCTGTGGCTAGTGGAGGGCCGCGGGGTCTGTGCTGGGGCCACTGCTGTTTCTCATCTTTTAGAATGATCTGGACTATAATGTGGTTAACTGGACCAGAAAATCTGCCGATGACACCGTGATAGGTGACAACGGGGAAGACTATCAAAGCTTGCAGCAGGATCTGGAAGAACTACAAAACAGAGGTGAAAATGGCAGATGTAATTTAATGCAGGCAAGTGGAAGCTGTTGCTCTGCTGTAGAAATAACGAGGGTAGGTTTCAGAAGTAAGAGTTAGGGAACTGAGTGTTACAGAAAAAAAAATGGATTTGGGATTATGGGTCCACACTTCATTTGAAGTAGTGTCACAGGTAGATAGAGTCGGAAAGAATGCTTTTGGTACATTCGCCTTCTATCTCTTACTAAGTCATTCAGTTAGTCCTGACGAAGTGTCTCGGCCTGAAACGTCGACTGTACCTCTTCCTAGAGATGCTGCCTGGCCTGTTGCGTTCACCAGCAACTTTGACATCTCTTAATGCTGATGTTATTAAACGAATGTCAATAAAGTCCACTGATATGACAATCTTTGACCAAATTGATTCCAGTTGAATGGGAGTATATTGTCGAAACAGTTTGTTTTAATATCAGCAGAAAGGTAGTTCCCTGTACCGAGGCAGCTGAGCGATGTTTGAGCTGAAACTTGACCTGCTTCGGTTAGATATTTTTACGCGCCGGGCCGTCCTCAGACCCTCACGAACCCAGGCTGGACCAAAATTGCAGCCTGGACTCGATCAGTTAAAAAGAGAAACTCCGCAGCACTGTTTGCAATGTAAGAACTAGGCGGGAATGTCACTAGGAAATCCAGACAAAAACTGCCTGTTGCCGCGAGGATTAGTTAACACAGCCTGTTTGCTTTCCGGATTACGGTTGCTACATTTGCTCTAATCCCCTCTCCTCACTCTGCCGGGCTTGACTCGGGCCGGTGAGAGTAAGTGTGAGCCGGACTACGCAGCTCAACTTTACCGGGGTTCACCGTACCCTTTAAGTCTGTAATGAGCGACGGACATTTTATAGACGAATGGCCTCAGGAGCAACAGCTCAGACGCAACTCTCCGTAATAGGTGAGGACACAAGGGCAGGAAGATTGTCGCTCACCCGGTAGTCAGACTGTGATTATCCGGGACCACATTTAACGCCGTTCAGTCCAAACATCAGAGTTAGGTGCTGTCTCTAAAGCTGCACAATTATTCAGCGTTCAGAGCGAGACTTGGCTTTAAATCCGTTGGGATCGGGAAGGGAACAATGAGAGAAGGGAGCCCTCAGCTGACCAAGTTAAGGAATTAATTATTATCGAATCAGATTACTTCAAAGGACATGGGTGCCTCCATTCACAAACACTCTCCAAGGTGTTCGTGCAGAAAGTAACTTTCACAGCGGCAGATTAAGCTGCAATGTCGCACGGGCCAGGGTCCCGTCACCGATCTCTCTCTATCCTTAAAAAGTAACTAAACCGAACAACAGGCAGTGGGATTTTATAATTGATAGTGCCACAGATTGATTTATTTGAAGGAATAGTGAGAAATATTGATACAAACATCTACAGTGGTTGGAATCATATGTTAAGGGACAAATGGTGTAAACTCGCAGCGACGTTAACATTAACCTTTTAGATTCCAGAGCCTAGTTAATGCGATTGTACATCTCATTGTGGGTGTTATTGGTCTTTCTTGTGGCGCAAAGGGTTACATACACGTTAGACCAACCCTTTTCACAGTTGAAAGTGAACGTGGAACTGGATTGGACTGGGTTTCAGCAGAGTGCCCTCTCCCATTTCTTTGGAATTTGCGCTTGTGGGACGGGCCTCTGCTTGCACAGACACTGAGCTCTGAGCCTCATACAACAGCAACTCGCACTTCCCACATCAGCCAAATCTCCCTCGCCTCTCCTTGTTTTCCAAAAGTGTCAATCCAGTGGGGATACTGGATTCGACAAGAGGGCGACACTCCTGCAGAACTCGCTTCGTGCTCCTTCCCCAAATTTCCGGTGAAGATGTAGATAGCAAATGTTTCACGTTTTATGTCAGTTTCACTCCGAGATAAGTTAGCGCCGTTGAGAGGGCGTCGAAAGAAATTAGGACAACATTGCCCCAACCTAGGGAGGAAGAAGGGAAAGGCTTCGCTACATTGGCGATAGACACGGGAGTAAAGTTACCCGCCACGCGCCTTGAGGAGTGGTGTTGGGGACAAGGTGGACCAGCCTGGGTCTCATTGTAAATCAGTGTGGTGTGGAGAGGACTAGTGGCCTGTTCCTGTTTCTCGGGTCTCTATGTTTAAAGACAAGGAATTACCAGACCCTCTTTCAGAATGCAGCTAAACCCGATGGGTGTTGCAGAGACCAATCCTCTGAGCCCGGCTGTTTCCAATCTGTACCCACAATTTGGATGAGGAACAGAATGCAACATTTCCAGGTATTCACATTTTTAAGGAAGCAGTAATTGTCGAATTAATGTCCTGAGTGTTAGTTGGGTGTACAGTACAGTGAGTGAGGTGTTGAAATGGCTTAAGCACTGACAGAAGTCAAAGGTATGTTTGAGTCAGAGGCCTCCGTCAGTCAGAGCTGACCAAGGATATTTCGTCCTAGCTGTCTTGACACCTAGGTCTGGGCAGTACAATATGGAGCGCCAGCTGTTGTCATGTAGCAAGCTTTCACTCTTTACGAAACCGCTGAACCCAATGATACAGCAGAAACCGATACGGTTAGGTACCAGCAGCGTCGAAGACATTGCCAACCACCACTGAAATCAACGTAAGACTAACAAAGAGGCTCCAATTCCGGATTTTCCCTTTGAATTACTCCCAAGCCTACCGATGGGAGGGAACAGCAGCGGCTATTTGAGAACAGAGTTTTATATATCCTGGATGAGCTGCCAACTACGGCCTATGAGTCCCATGAGCCCGAAGCGACCGTGTTTCAGCCGGCAGTAACGGCCCCGTCTCCTACCAGTAGAAATGGCTCCGCCGAGGTCATCAGCTAAGTCACTCCTGAAGGCCAGACGCTGGATCTGGTTGTCAGAGGCCAGTTGAGGCGCACGTCCCAATGTTCCTTCAGGTTGTTATAGCCGGTGTTGGTAATGGCAACAAGCTTCCACTACCAACTAAATACTTCCAATGGCATGGTCAAAGATACAGCGTATTCGTTCCAAGCGTTATTGGGTAAAGGAGTGGAAATGACATTGCACGATTATTTAGGACTGTATTGAGGTTGCATGTCAATATTGTGTAACATCCTGCTCTTCTTCCCTGATACGGGTCATATAATGCAAAGGACAAAATTTTGGAGGAACTCAGCGCTTCAACCAGTGGCTATCGAAGGAAATCGTTTGACGATATTTCTAGTCGACGTACTCTGTCCCGAGTGAATGTTGAAGGCAGGTGGCCAGTACGGGGAGAGTGATGGTGGGGCAAGGCCTGGGAAGGAATAAATGGATCCAGGTGAATATGTGTGATAGACGGATGCTGTTGATATATGCTGTGCCACAGGGGTCAATGATTTCGATGGACAGTACACGTCTTGATCAGTAAATCGGCACCCAATGGCCCACCACTGAGAACATCTACTATAAACGCTGCCTGGGCAGGGCGAAAAGCATTATCAAGGATGCATCTCACCCTAACCACGGACTTTTCACTCTCCTCCCATCCGGTAGGCGTTATGGCAGCCTCCGTTCCCGCACCAGCAGGTACAGGAAGAACTTCTTCCCTGAGGCTGTGACCCTGCTGAAGCTCACATCATCACATGCGCTAAGCAGTATTGCGCCCATATTGTACTGTATCAGTACTATTGCATTTGTGTGCTGTAGCACTTACTTTTTATTCACAGTTATTTTGTAAATAAAACTATTCTTTGCAATTCTGGTCAGATGCCAACCGCATTTCTTTGGCTTGTATCTGTACTCTGCACAATGACAATAAAGTTGAATCTAATCTAATCCAAATTTGCAGATGACACCAGCGTAGGAGCTGCTATTGATACTGAGGTTTATCAGACAGTTATGAGGGACTTGATTACGTAGAAGATTGGACGGAGGAGTGGACAAATGATCTCAATACAGGTGAGTGTGAAGTGATGGAAATCAACTATACGGAGGGCTTGTGATATGAATGTTAGGGCAATGGACCCTGCAATGAAAAACAAGGACTTAGGATGATGAGTATTCAATTCGATATCAGGGGATAGTGAAAAAAGTGTTTATAACGGCGGCCTTTTGGATCGTAACTTTGAGACAGTATAGAAGCTACAGAAAGACTTAGACAGAGTAGGAGAAGGGGCAAAGAAATGGCATATTAATTACAGTGTCAGGAAATGTATGGTCATGCACCTTGTCAGAACAAATGAAAGGGTTATCAAACAGTGGAAAGAAAGGCAATTGGACTTGCTGTGTTGTCTAGAAGAGATTTCGCCACATCGGCGAGGGCACCTCAGTTCTAAACCATGGTGGGTAGTTTTCCGGCTTATAAATTCTGTCGGTTGTTTAAATCTACAGCAATCTCATGAGAGACTTTAAGAGTCGGAGAGGTAATGAGATCATTAGTCCTGTCTGTGCGTGAATGGAGATGTGAATTGTTGTGAAAACGCCGGGTTAGAAGAGTTGGGACTGCATTGTAAGTAGCTGATAGGTGATGTCGTGCCCCACCCCTTCGGTTCTGGGATGGGAAAACATCAGCCATGATGAAATGGCGGTTCATACCCGATGGGGTAAATAACTCTAATTCTGCTCACGGTATCATCGAAATACGGGACTGGATGGATATGCGCCTAAAGCAAGAAGTCGGGACCAGCTTGCTTGGCACCCAGGTCGTCATGTTTTCACTGGGCCAAATGCCATGCAACTGTGGTGTTTTGCTTAATTAATCTATCAGCGGCATACACCAGATACCACTGCACAGGCATGAATGACGTAAATGCAATACGGATGGGAAATGCTTGATTCATAATCAATCTTTTGTTTTATTCTAGTGTATGGAGATGCTGTCATAGATGCAAAGTAATCACACTGTTACTCACTCTCTGCTTGTTGTGTGTAATTCGGAGCACTGCCTGTAGATGGAGCATTCCACCACGGACCGAAAGCAAGAAGCATCGTCAATCTAAATGGAATGGACAGAGGCACAGTGTGCTCATTGAGTTCTTTCTCATTAACATTTTGTTCTGTTGCTACACATACAGCCGAATTATCAATAGTTCAGTGGAAGTAACTTATGCTGGTGCTAAGGGGGCAAAATATTTTTGAGCAAATTGGGTCACTGAATTCACTGCAAAAAACACCTTGAGTTATTGGACCTGTAACCGGAAATGCTCCAGTCATGCCATTCACCATGCAAAACATAGATCATAAAGCATTGAAACAGAATTGGGCCATGAGGCCCATCGAGTCTGCTGCGATATTCAGTCATGGCTGTTGCCTTTTTTTTTTTATCTCCTTTTCAACCCCAGTTCCCGGCCTTTTCCCCGTAACCACTGATGCCTTGTCCAGTCAAGAATCTATCATGATCTGTCTTAAATACACACAAGGACTTGGCCTCCGCCACTGCATGTGGCAAAAATTTCCACATATTCACCACCCTTTGACAAAAGAAGTATCTCTGCATCTCTGATTTTAAAGGGCGTCCCCCAATCCTGAGGCTGTCCACTCTTGTCCTAGACTCTCGCACAATGGGAAACATTTTTTTCCACATCTCCTCTGCTGAGACTTTCAACATTCGAAAGGTTTAAATGAGATCCCCCATCATTCTTCTGAATTCCAGCCAGTACAGACCCATAGCCATCAACCGTTGTTCGTATGATAACCCTTTCACCCTTTCATTCCTCGAATCATCCTGATGAAATTCCTCTGGACCTTCTACAGTACCAGCACACCTTTTCTACGATAAGGGTCCCAAACCTGTTCGCAATACTCAAAGTGACGCCTCACCAATGTCTCATAAAGGTTCAGCATCACATCCTTGCTCGTTCATTCCAGACCTCTTGAAAGAAATTCTAAAATGACGTTTGCCTTTCTCACCACCGAATCGACCTGCACGTTAACCTTCAGGGTGTTCTGCAGAAGGACTCCGAAGACCCGATGCATCTCAGAATCCTGGATTTTGTCCCCATTTAGAAAATAGTCCACACATTTATTCCTTTAAACAAATTGCATGACCATGCATTTTCCAACATTGCATTTCATTTGCTACTTTCTTGTCCATTCTCCAAATCTGTCTAAGTCCTATCTGTTTCCTCAAGACTACCTGCCCCTGCCACAATATTGGTAGAATCTGCAAACTTCGCAAAATATCTATCTATTCCTTCGCCTAAATCATTTATACAGAGCATAAAAAAGTGCCCCCCACACCCACCCCTGCGAAAACCAGTCACTGGCAGCCAAACATAAAATGATCCTTTTATTCCCACTGGCTGCTTCCTACCAATCAGCCAATTCTCTAAGCATTTCAGCAACTTTGCTGTAATACCATAGGCACTTAACATTGTAAACAGCCTCATGTGTGGCACCTTCTTAAAGGCCTTCTCAAAATCCAAATACACATTTACTGCATCCCCTTTATTTATCCTACTTTGAATCTCATCAATTAAATCCAACAGATTTGTCAGGTAGGATTTTCCCTGAAGAAGTCCATATTGACTGTGTGCTTTCTTGCCTTTTATCACCAAGTACTCCATCACCTAAACTTTAACAATTGTCTCTAACATCTTCCCAACCACTGAGCTCAGGCTAACTGGTCTATAATTTCCTTGCTACTGTCTTCCTCCTTTCTTAAAGGGTGGAGTAACATTTGTAATTTTCCAGTCTTCTGGCACCATGCCGGAGTCGAATGGTTTTTGAAAAATCATTTCTAATGCCATTACAATCTCTAACGCTGCATCATTCAGAAACCTTGGATGTAGTTCCTCTGGTCTGAGTGACTTATGGACCTTCAGCTTTAATAGCACCTTCTATCTTGCAACAGTAAACTACACCCACTTCTCTTTCCTCACCATTACAACATACTGCTAATGTCTTCCACAGTGACGATTGCGGCAAAATATTTAATTCATCAGTCATCTCTTTGTCTCCCGTTATTAATTCCCCGCCTCATTTTCTTGCCGTCCTATATATCCGCTCTCATGTCTCTTTTATTTTTAACATACCTAGGAATCCTGCACAAGTCGCCTTGCACCTCAGTTATTTTTGTATTTTCTCCCTATTTAGTCAAACTTTCAGTTCCTCTACCAAAATGCATGACCACAAAGAATTCTAACAAATTTGTCAGGCAAGATTTTCCATGGCGGAAACCATACTGAACATGGGCTGTTTTATTATGTGCCTCCAAATACCCATGGTTGATGATCTGCCCTGACCAGTGAATAATCTACCAACCTCTGCCTGAAATATGCAAAAGACTTGGCCTTCACAGTCTGTGACAAGGAATTCCACAGTGTCATCCTGTTGACTGAAATTAGCCCTATCAATTCCCTCCCCACACTACACATTGCATTTATTCATAATCCAGCTACCTCATTTTCCAACATCTTCCTAACCATTGGTTCGTACCAACTGACCTATAGCTTCCTTTCTTCTGCCTCCCTCCCTTCCTGAAAAGTGGAATGACAGTTATAACTTTCCAGTCTGTCAGAAGCATTCCGAAATCTAGTGACCCTTGAAAACTCACTACCAGTGTTCCACAATCTCTTCAGCCACCACTTTCAGGAACCTGTCGTGTGCACCATCTAACCCAGGAGACCTATCAACCCTCAGACCGTTCAATGTCCCAAGACCCTTTCCTATCGTTATGCCGACTTCACACACTGCATACCCCGACATCTGGAACATCCAGCATACTGCTAGTGATTTTCACAGAGAAGACTGAAGCAAAATACTTATTCAGTTCATCAGCCATTTCATTGTTCATCATTAGTACCTGTCCAACATCATTTTCCAGTGGTCCGATATCCACACTCAGCTCAGTTTTATAATTCATACATCTGAAACAAACATCAGCTTTTCCTATCCTGTTTAATACTGGGGGCTAGCTTATTTTCATATTCCATCTTACCTTCTTAATGACCTTTTAGTTTCCTTGTGTTGTGTTTTTATGTGTCCCAATCCTCAACTTCCGACTATTGATCCATTCTGTGTAGTCTCTTCGAATTTTATCCTGACTTTGACTTATCTTGTTACCCACGGTTAACAAGATAAACTTTTGAGTACGTCTTCCTCTTTGGATGCATATATCCTATCCCTTCCCAATTGATTCCATAAACTGGAGCCATTGCTGTCCTGTCGCCATCCTTGCCAGAGTTATTTGCCAATCACATCTGGTCAACTCCACTTTCATGATCTGTACTTCCCTTGGCTCCACTGTAATACTCGTTCATCTAACATTAGTTTCTGCATCTCAAAGTTCAGGTTGAATTCGATCATATGATGATCCCCTTCCCCTGAGTTTTATTTAAAAAATATCTTAATCTCTCTAATGTCCTATCACCTACTCAGATTCTGGATTGATTCGGATTTTATTGGGTTCCAGCTCCAACTCCGCAATGCAGAATGTAAGAGGCTGATACTGGATGCCTTCCCAGATCCCGCAAGAGGAACATTCCCCTATCCTGCTTGACATTTCTAACGCCTGCACAAAGCAGACGAAAAGAGGAGAAGGAAAAAATAACTTGAAGCGAGACTCGGAGAGATATTGAGATTAGTGTAATGTCATTGGCGAGTAGAATTACAATGAATCCCACGGCATTTCAAGAGGGTATCTAGAACATGGAATGTGTCAGGCGGCTTCTATGGAGGGAAATTAATAATTGATCTGTGGGCCGAGACTCTAAATCAGAAAATGTGCTCATCACATCTATTCTCTTGCAATTGAAATATTAAAACGCAAGCAATACCCTGCTGAAACTTCTCTCTACCCTCTCCAGAACATACGCATTCTTCCTGTGGCAGTGTCACCAGAGCTGCACACGCAATTCCCACTGGTCCAGCCAACAGTTTGTAAAGTTGCAACATGGTCTCTCTGCACTTGTGTTGTGTGCGACAGCTAATGTCGGCAAACAAGCTGACTGTCCGTTCCACACATAATCTCCCTCTGGACGTGAAAGCACAGAGGAACATCTGGAGAAATTTCTGAAACGCCCATCCGCTGCTGTCCTTAATTTGTGGTCGGGAATCTTTCGGAGGGTAGGCCTCAAAATCCCCGGCTTTGCCTGCTTTTGCCGAAGGAGAAAGAGGTCGAATCGCTCGGACAGAGGTGGCACTCAGTACTCGGTGTTGGAGATCTGATCAGAGCTCGAAGTGTTCGGTTGACTCAGAGTCGGATTGTGGTCGGCATGGCAGGGAGAGTTCTTCCTTCTCCCGTCTGCGTGAGGTGTGGGACATTTGAGAAACTTTGAACTTTACTGTGCTCACGAACTTCTTCATCAAGTTATGGTATTATGCACTGTTGTAGCTATGTGTTATAATTATGTGGTTTTGTTAGTTTTTTTAGTCCTGGTTTGTCCTGTGTTTTGTGATATCACACCGGAGGAACCAATGTATCATTTCTTAATGCATGCATTACTAAATGACAATAAAAGAGGACTACATGTCTTCATAATCTAAAAGTATCTAATATATCTGTCTCTACGACCACCCCAGGTGATTAATCCAGCCATCGGCCAATCTGTGTATAAAAGAGCTTACCTCTTACATCTTTGAGATTATCCCCTGTCACATTAAATTCATAGCCTCTGGTGTTAGACATTTCAACAGTGGGTTCAAAATTCTGGGTGTCTGCACTGCCTGTACCTCTCGTAATCTTATAAACATCTATCAAATTATGTTAAAACACCTCAGCCTCAGCCAGCCACGCATTGCAGTACGTGCCCTCTACAGTCCAGGCAACATCCCGGTAAATACTCTTCTCCGCTCTTTCCAAATTCTTTACCTCCATATATAATGGCATGATCAAAACTGAATGTAAAGCACCATAGTTTAGGAAGTTGCATCATGACCTTTAAACTCAATGACACAACTAATAAAGGCTAGACTGCCAGGATCTTTCTGCTAATCAACACTGTTAAGGGTCTTGCTTTTAAAAGTTTACTGCCTATTTACATTTGCCCTGCCAAGGTGCAACATCTCCCATTTAGACGGGTTAACCACCAATTGCCATTTCTCCTCCCCATACCCACCCCCTCCCTATATCTGGAACAGCAGAGATTCTGGCTCAGATCTCTGCGGAACACCACTGATCTCAGATCTCCGTCTAGAATAAGTTGCCTCGACTATCACAGACTACCTTCAATGGGCAATCTGGTTATGAAACCAAACAGCCAATTCAACATCATAATCTTCTGTTTGAGTCTCCGTTCTGGTACTCTGTCAAAGACCTTCCTATAATGCGTCCAAAGAACATGGAGAACTGGATTTTCCGTCAATCAGTCTTGTCAACCCATCAAAAATGCCAGTTAAGTTTATAACGACACAACTCACTCCACAGAAAACCAAGATGACTGTGTCTCAGTAGGCCATGGTTTTCCACATGCTCATAACTCCTATCTCTAAAAATTCTGTCTAGTAACTCCCTACTATTGAAGCCAAGCTCACTGCTCTACAGCTTCCAGGGTTATCCGTGACTCCCTTTTTGAATGATCGATCAACACTACGTTTTCGTCTGTCCTCCAGGACATGACTATGACTATGGCGGGGGGGGGGGGGGGGTACATAGCTTTTCAGCAAGTTTCCAGCAATCTCTTCTCTTGCTTTCCTCAATAACCTAGGTTATATCCCGTGAGACCGTGGGACCTATCCAACTTAATGCTGTATAAGAGACGCAGCACTACCGATACTTCCAAGTACCCTAGCAGAGAATACTCTCAACATTGATGTCTCATTTCTCCATGTCCTTCTTGGTAAATACTGACGTAAGGTCTTCATTAAGCACCTCTATCACGTCCTTAGCATCCCAGCAAACTCTTCCACTAATCTTTATCTTTGTGTGGTTCCACCCTCTCTCCAATTATCGTCCAGCTCCAGATGAACGCATAAAATGCCTTGGGATTCTCTTTTACCAGATTTGCCAAGAAATTTCATTACCTTTTCTATCTTTCCAAACCCCCTTCTTCAGTACTTTTCTGGCTTCTTTATAATCCTCCAACACTCTGATTTGAGCTCCTCAGCATTTCCATACATTCTTCTTTCTTCTTGACTACAATTATGACCTCACTCGACATATAGGGTTCTTTGAGCTTGCCGTCCTTGTCCTTCGGAATGGAACATACCTGTCCCAGACTCTGTGCAGATGGTTTTTAAGCACCGTCTGCAGGTCGGAGGTGGATTTACCCAAAACCAGCTGTTTCTAATTAACAACTCCACCATTAACCCTGCATTCTGCCATCACATTCGTCTTTCTAAAGTGAATCATTTTGTACCTTTCCTGTTCGACACCGGCTGTAGGATCACTCCACTGAGGGGAGGCACATGACCCTTTCATACTTTCCCAACAGCCCCTTCGTCTTCAGGACACAGTCGACCCGGAAATCCTCACAAGGGGGTATCAGCATGTGCCTGTCTAATGGGAATGGGGATGGGGAACTCACCGGGATCCCAAAAGGGAACGATGACCCTCTATACAGACACAAACACGAGGAAATCTGCAGAAGGTGGAAATTAAAGAAACGCACATCAAAGTTGCTGGTGAACGCAGCAGGCCAGGCAAAGTCTTGACGAAGGGTCACGGCCCGAAACGTCGACTGTACTTCTTCCTAGTGATGCTGCCTGGCCTGCTGCGTTCACCAGCAACTTTGATGTGTGTTGCTAACCTCTATAAAGAACCAGGGTCTTCCCCCTCCTTGCGTCCTCTCAGCTTCTTTAACATGCGGGTCAGTAGCCAGCGGTTGGTCTGAAAGGCGAGGCAGGAGATTGATGTGTTTTTATTTTGTTCCGGGACGGGATGCTAGGCACTGATAGATCTCCTTCTTTAATAGGGAGTATAGAGAGACGGAGAGTGTAGGGGTTTGCTTCAAAACAAAGGCGATCATGGGGCAGGCCAGCTTTTCTTTCAGGGAGGGGATGTTTTCTCCCGAATCTTCCCGATCTCCAGTCCGGCTGGGCTCCAGGTTACACTGAGTTCCGGCTGTGACCGTAGCTCCGACTCCAGACGAGATCGGAAGATGGCTGTGTCCCTGTTCGCGTCCTCCCCGTGACTCTCCGTCTCCTGCTGGTAGCCTTCCTAGAATCGCAGAGGACGGGGAGGTTAATCATCGCGGTGTGAGGGAGTGAGGGTCAGGTCGGAGGAGGGGTGGGAGGCAATCGTGCAGATTGAAAAAATTGCAGGTCAAGGGTGTGTACGTATCACATTCATTGCGACAATATTGCAGGTCCGCATGCGCGGTGTATCGGTAGGCGACCACAGACCGGGCCAACTATTCGCTCAGGGGCGGTGAGGGAGATATTTTCTCCCTAACCTTCCCCGAACTCTCGTCCGGCCGGCTTGCAGGCTGCACTGAGTTCCGGCTGTGACTCCAGCTCTGACTACAGAGGAGATATAAAATCCGCTGCGTCGCCGTCCGCGTCCTCCCCGGGGACTCTGCCCCCTTGCCCCCTGCTGGCAGTTACGAAACCGTCCCCTCCGAGAATTGCCGAGGGGGGAAATGTTAATTAGTCTCTCTCCCTATCCTTCTCTCACGCCAGTCTCTGTGAACGCCATCGGTCATTCTCTCCTACACTTCCCCCAGTCTCTCTCCATCCTATTCTTTATCTCCCCTGTCTCTTTCTCCCCAGACTCTCCCTCTCTCCATTTTCTTTCTCAGTACACTCTAAGGAAGCGTCGATCGCTTGGCTCAGGATTGGAGTCCTTTTCACAAGAACCGAATTCCCCTCTGTGGCAATACAAGACCGGTTGTTTAACACACAAAAAGGATACACAATAAAAGGCCAATAGATTGACGGCGATAAAAGCGGTAAATGCGAAGAGAAGGATGTTCCAGGATCCTGCGACAGTTTATTTCAATCTGATTACTTACACAGGTATAATAAAGTGGCAATCATCAATCACCAAAATCATGCTTTAAAATA
The DNA here is from genome assembly GCF_030028105.1 of Mobula birostris. Lineage (NCBI taxonomy): Eukaryota > Metazoa > Chordata > Chondrichthyes > Myliobatiformes > Myliobatidae > Mobula > Mobula birostris. Next base: position 84,471,826 of record NC_092382.1, read on the forward strand.
GAAGCGCATGAAAGATCCTATACATTACTATGAATACAATACTGATTCAGATTTAGAGTCCCACAAATTACACTGCGACTGACCCTTAGCAGAGATAGGGCAATTTGGATTTTCTATAGAAATTATGAATAGAATGATTGAGTTCTCTGGCGTTAAGCATGTCTGCACAGCTGGTTTATCTAATACGAAGGACAAGTGCAATGTTTACTCTAGCTTCTGAAGGCTGTTGACTTTCTTTTTCTTAGAATTCTTATCCAAAAGTTTTAGCTGTTTATTTAACGATGATCTTATCCCTGCTCATTCGATCGTCATAATTAGAAGTAGAATTTTGCAGATGATAACTGGAGCTTGGGCAGACAGTCCCTGGGCAGGTAAACACGTTACTAATTTGATACCAGGTCACTGGCCACAGGTACACTTACAGTTGAAGTTCGCACATCTGTACTCTTGGATTTGTTTGTTCATCGCCTGTTCGATGCAATCAGCTAAATCCATGTATAGCACCGCCTAATCTCTCCCAATCTGCACCAGGCCCGATATGATCGCAAGAGGCTCAGTGTGAATTGCGCCCGTTCACCTTGTGATGGCAACACTTCGGCTGGATGATCCCTTTCCTCTCTGTCACCGAGAAGCAAAGGCTTTTGACGGATGTGCATTTACACTGTGTTATCGGATTCATTGTCACGTTGTTTAGCGGTGACGAGAGCGCGGATATGCTGAAAAATGAAATATAAAAGTTGCGATGAGTTTAATAATTGGTAGCAGTTGTAGGTCGCGGTCTGTTCAGTACCGTGACTCGTTCGTGTTCTACACTAGATTTATTCTCGCCGCTGCCACGTTCTCCAATGACCGCCAGTTCTGTAGTGTCAAGGTAGTAAACACCGTGAAGAGCATAAATATTTTTTAGTAATTATTTGAATAATTGACATGAGCAGGTATTTCACTTCGCTCATGAACGGCGCTCTGAACTTGGGCTAAGTTACCCCATAAATAAACGTATTTGTGCAGACACTTAATTTCATCACCATGTAACACACTCAAAATGCTGGTGGAACGCCGTAAGCCAGTCAGCATCAATAAGAAGAAGTATGGTCGACGTTCGGGCCGAGACCCTGACTCTAAACTAGAACAAAGTCTCTGCCCACCATTTTATCAAACTTCCGTTCCACCCCTGCATCATCCATAACCACATATCGCAATCACTCTTACGATTAATAGTTTAAGAGAGACTTAAGCACAAAACCCACTTGATCAATATACAGGCTAACCACACGGCATCCAACGAAACCGATCCCGGACGATACCCCCACCATGAAACGCTCCCCAGCGTCGTTTCTCACATGGCACACATTCTACACCATCACTCTTCTTCAAAAATAACCCAGACGGGCTGAGAGTAGAACAAACTGCTCTGACAGAGCTGATAAATGAAATACCGAGATCATAGTAGTGAAGATATGAATATCTATCTATCTATCTATTTATTTATCTGTGTTGGTATTGGAGATGGAAAGTCGATGTGGAAAGGATGTTTCCCATTGTGAGAGAGTCGAGGACAACAGGGTACAGCCTCAAGATAGAGGGGAGCTCTTTCAAAACGGAGATGCGGAGACATTTCTTTAGTCAAAGGGTGCTGAATTTGCTCAATTTGTTCGCACATGCAGCTGTGGAAACCAGGTCGTTGGGTGCATTTAAGCATGAGATTGATAGGTTCTTGATTGGATTTGCATCAAATGTTACGGGGAGAAGGCCAGGAAATGGGACTGAAGAGGAGAAAAAAAAGGATCAGCCATGATTGAATGGCGGAGCAGACTCGATGGGCAAGATGGCCAAATTCTGCTGCTATGTCTTATGGGCTATGGTCTACAGGATCTGTAAACTGTCAACATCAGGACTGTAAACTGTAAATAAACGGTGTAAATGCAGATAATAAATGCAGCATCTGTGGAGAAGAATAAACGCCGGATATTTTGACCTCAGACCCTTCATCAGAACTGGAGTGGAAGGGTACAGAAGCAGAAGATAGCTACTACCATCCTTCTCTTCTCCTCCCCGTCCTCGTAATTACCCATCACCCCCTCTGGTTCCTGTCTCATCCCCTTACTCCACTGTGCACTCTTATCAGATTCATTCTTTCGACTACTTTCTTAACGTGGAGAAAATCCCGGAATCTGAGATGCAGAGGGACCTAGGAGCCCTTGTTCAGTACATCCTGAAGGTTAACTTGCAGGTTGAGTCAGTGGTGAGGAAGACAAATGCGATGTTAGCATTCATTTCAAGAAAACTTTAATATAAGTGCAAGGATGTGATTGTGAGGGATTATAAGGCACTGGTGAGGCCTCACCCTCAGCGTTGTTAATAGTTTGGGTGGCCATCTTAGAAAATATTTTCTGGCATAAAAGAGAGTCCAGAACAGTTTCGCAAGGATGATTGCAGGAATTAAATGCTTATCATACGTGGAACGTTTGACAGCTCTCGGTCTGGACTCGCTAAAGTTCTGAAGGATGAAGTGGGGAATCTCGTTGAAACCTTTCGAAGGCTGAAAGGCCTAGACAGAGTAGATGTGGAAACGTTGTTTCCCATGGCGGGAGAGTCTAGGACAAGAGAGTATAGCGACAGGACAGAGGGTCGCCCTTTTTAACAGAGATGCGGAGACAATTCTTTAGCTAAAGGGTGATGAATTTGTGGAGTTTGTTGCCACATGCAGCTGTGGAGACCAGGTCGCTGGGCGTATTTAAGGCATGGATTAATAGCTTCTTGATTGGACATGATATCAATGGATATGACCAGGAACTGTGGTTGAGAAGAAGATCAAGAAAAAGGATCAACAGTGATTGAATGATGGAACAGATTTATAGACAATAGACAATAGACGATAGGTGCAGAAGTAGACCATTCGGCCTTTCGAGCTTGAACCGCCATTCTGAGATCATGGCTGATCATCTACTATCAATACCCGGTTCCTGCCTTGTCCCCATAACCCTTGATTCCCCTATCCATAAGATACCTATCTAGCTCCCTCTTGAAAGCATCCAGAGAATTGACCTCCACTGCCTTCTGAGGCAGCGCATTCCACACCTCCACAACTCTCTGGGAGAAGAAGTTCCTCCTCAACTCTGTCCTAAATGACCCACCCCTTATTCTTAATCCATGCCCTCTGGTACTGGACTCCCCCAGCATCTGGAACATATTTTCTGTCTCTATCTTGTCCAATCCCTTTATAATCTTATATGTTCAATCAGATCCCCCCCTCAATCTCCTTAATTCCAGCGTGTACAAGCCCAGTCTCTCTAACCTCTCTGCGTAAGACAGTCCGGACATCCCAGGAATTAACCTAGTGAACCTACGCTGCACCTCCTCCACAGCCAGAATGTCCTTCCTTCACCCTGGAGACCAAAACTGCACACAATACTCCAGGTATGGTCTCACCAGGGCCCTGTACAAACGCAAAAGGATTTCCTTGCTCTTGTACTCAATTTCCTTTGTAATAAAGGTTAACATTCCATTAGCCTTCTTCACTGCCTGCTGCACTTGCTCATTCACCTTCAGAGACTGATGAACAAGTACTCCTAGATCTCTTTGTATTTCTCCCTTACCTAACTCCACACCGTTCAGATAATAATCTGCCTTCCTGTTCTTGCTCCCAAAGTGAATAACCTCACATTTATTCACATTAAACGCCATCTGCCAAGTTTCTGCCCACTCACCCAGCCGATCCAAGTCACCTTGAAATCTCCTAACATACTCATCACATGTCACACTGCCACCCAGCTTAGTATCATCAGCAAACTTGCTGATGTTATTCACAATGCCTTCCTCCAAATTACTGACGTAAATCGTAAACAGCTGTGGTCCCAATACCGAGCCCTGTGGCACCCCACTAGTCACCACCTGCCATTCCGAGAAACACCCATTCACTGCTACCCTTTGCTTTCTATCTGCCAACCAGATTTCTATCTATATCAATATCCTCCCCCCAATGCCATGAGCTCTGATTTTACCCACCAATCTCCTATGTGGTACCTTATCAAATGCCTTCAAAAAGTGAAGGTACACCACATCCACTGTATCTCCCGCGTCTATCTTCCTAGTTACATCCTCGAAAAACTCCAATAGATTAGTCAAGCATGATTTGCCCTTGGTAAATCCATGCTGGCTCGGCCCAATCCTATCACTACTATCAAGATATGCCGCTATTTCATCTTTAATAATGGACTCTAGCATCTTCCCCACTACTGATGTTAGGCTAACAGGGCGATAGTTCTCTGTTTTTTCCCTGCCTCCTTTCTTAAAAAGTAGGATAACATTAGCCATTCGCCAATCCTCAGGAACTGATCCTGAATCTAAGGAACATTGGAAAATGGTCACCAATGCATCCGCAATTTCCAGAGCCACGTCCTTTAGTACCCTAGGATGCAGACCATCTGGAGCTGGGGATTTGTTAGCCTTCAGTCCCATCAGTCTACGCATCACAGTTTCCTTCCTAATGTCAATCAGTTTCAGTTTCTCTGTTACCTTATGTCTTTGGCCCATCCATACATCTGGGAGATTGCTTGTGTCTTCCCTAGTAAAGACAGATCCAAAGTACTTATTAAATTCGTCTGCCATTTCTCTGTTTCCCATAACAATTTCTCCCAATTCATTCTTCAAGGGCCTAACATTGTTTCTAACTATTTTCCTTCTCTTCACATACCTAAAAAAAAACTTTTGCTATCCTCCTTTATATTCCTAACTAGCTTGCGGTCATACCTCATTTTTTTTCTCCCCGTATTGCCTTTTTAGTTAAGTTCTGTTGCTCCTTAAAAATTTCCCAATCATCCGTCTTCCCACTCAGCTTAGCTCTGTTATACTTCTTATTTTTTAATACTACGCTACCTCTTACTTCCTTTGTCAACCACTGTGGTCTCTCCCCCCCCCCCCCCTTTGAATCCTTCCTTCTCCGGGGGATGAACTGATTTTGCACCTTGTGCATTATTCCTAAGAATACCTGCCATTGCTGTTCCACTGTCTTTTCTGCTAGGATATCCGACCAGTCAACGTTGGCCAGCTCCTCTCTCATGGCTCCATAGTCTCCTTTGTTCGACTGCAATACTGACACTTCTGATCTGCCCTTATCCCTCTCAACTTGCAGATAAAAACTTATCATATTATGGTCACTACCTCTTAATGGCTCCTTTACTTCAAGATCACTTATCAAATCCTGTTCATTGCACAACACTAAATCCAGAATAGCCTTATCCCTGGTCAGCTCTCGTACAAGCTGCTCCAAAAATGCATCCCGTAGGCACTCTACAAACTCCCTATCCTGGGGTCCAGTACCAACCTGATTTTACCAGTTCACCTGCATGTTGAAATCCCCCATAACTACTGCAACATTTCCTTTGCCACATGGCATTGTTAACTCCCTGATCAATTTGCACCCAATATCCATGCTACTGTTTGAGGCCTGTAGGGTCTATTAGGGTCTTTTTTTTCCCCTTACTGTTCCTCAGTTCTATCCGCACTGACTCTACTTCTCCTGATTCTATGTCCCCCCTTGCAAGGGACTGAATCTCATTCCTCACCAACAGGGCCACCCCACCCCCTCTGCCCACCTTTCTGTCCCTTCGATAGCACGTATACCCTTGTACATTCAATTCCCAGGTCTGATCCCCCTGCAGCCATGTCTCCGTTATCCCAACAACATCATAGTTACCCATTTGCACCTGAGCTTCAAGCTCATCCGCCTTATTTCTGACACTTCGCGCATTCAGATATAGAATGCTTAACCCATTGTTCCTCTCTCTGTTTAAATCGCTACCTATTGTGCATAACCCAGCTCCCCAAACTTTCAACGGGCTATACGCCCCTTGAATTTTGCTGTCCTTCTTAAATTTACTTACTCTCTCTGCACATTTAACTCCATGCTACGTCAGACCATCCCTCTGCACATGTATCCTCCTTATCACTCGTTCCGCCTCACCTTTCTCTACTTCACACTTAATAGTCCGGAACCGTGTGGTCCTCACCTGTCCTTTATACTTCATCTCGCTATCCTCTCTCACATTCTGGATCCCTGCCCCCTGCAAATTTAGTTTAAAACCCCCCAAGCAGCACTAGCAAACTTTCCTGCAAGAATGTTAGTACGCCTCCAGTTCAGGTGTAAACGGTCCCGTCGGAACAGATCCCATCTTCCCTGGAACAAAGCCCAAATATCTAAAACCCTGAAGCCCTCCCTCCTGCACCATCCTCTCAGCCACATATTGATCTGTATAATCCTTCTGTCCCTCGCCTCACTCGCACGTGGCACAGGTAGCAATCCTGAGATTGTTACCCTGGAGGTCCTGCCCTTCAGCTTCGCACCTAACTCCCTGAACTCACTACGCAGGACCTCCTCACTCTTCCTACCCACGTCGTTGGCCCCTACATGGACCACAACATCTGGATTCTTGCCCTCCCTCTCGAGAATAACCTGCACCCGATGTGAGATGTCCAGGACCCCGGCACCAGGGAGGTAACATACCATCCGAGACTCCCGATCTTCCCCACAGAATCTCCTATCTGCCCCCCTGACTATAGAATCCCCGATCACTACCGCTGTCCTCTCTTCCCTCTTCCCCTTCTGAGTCGAGGGTCCAACCTCAGTGCCAGAGACAGGACCACTGCAACTTGTTCCTGGTAGGTCATCCCCACCAACAGTATCCAAAACGGTATATTCCTCCAGTCACAGGTCTCCAATCAGAGAGGCAACCATCTGCTACCACTATCTGCCTTCCCCCACAACGTCAATGTCTACTCCCATTTACTACCTTGTCTTGAATGCTAAGAGAATGACCAACATATTATGCGGGACCTTGTCAAATACCTTGCTAAAGTCAATGTAGACGATATACAGTGTGTTGCTTTCATCAACTTTCTTCGTAACATTTCTTGTAACTTCTTCGAAAAACTCTACACAGTTGTCCAAAATACACAAAGTCATGTTGAATATCCCTATTCAGTCCTGTTGATTCAAATACTCATTATTCCCGTCCTTCCAATGCATTTCCACTTCTGCTGTCGGACGCACCGGCCTACAATTTTCTGGTTTAATATTGGAGACTTTTTTTTTAAACAGCGGAACAAAATTATCTATCCTTCAATCCTCTGGTACCTCTCCTATCGCTGAACATTTTCAACGTATCGGTTACACTCCTACAATTTCCACACTCGCCTCCTTCAGGGTCCGAAGGATGAACTTGTCAGTCGCTGGGATTTATCAACTCGAATTTGTCCAAATTACTGAACACTTACTCATCCGTAATATAACATTTATGGCCTCACTTCTAGAGATTCTGTGTCTTTTTCCCGAGTGAACACAGCTGCAAACATCCACTTAAGAACTCCTCTAGCTTTTTTGCTCTATGCATGCATTACCATTCTGATAATCCAGACGATCACTTTTGTCCACTGCAATCCCTTTGCTTTTAAAATACCTCTATAATCCCTCACCCTGTCTGCCAGGAGAACCTTATGCCACCCGATAGCCTTCCTGGTTTCATTTTCCTGTGTCATTTTGCATTTCCTCGACTCCATTAGCACCTCACTTTTTTCCTACCTGCTTACACCAGCTATGCACCTCCTATTTTCTTTTCTTTTCCAGGTCCTCAATATCTGTTGAAAACCAAGGTTCCCAAGAACTGGTATTTATGAATCTGATAGACTCATAAATACTTTGAACTCTAAAAAATTCTATCTTTCAAGGTCTTCCACTTACCAAGTTCGCATTTGCCAAAATATAGCCTGACCCAATCCACACGAGTCAGATCCTTTCTGATACCATCAAAATTGATATTTCTCCAATTTGGAATTTCAACCCATGGAGCAGAGGTATCGTTGTCCGAACTTCCTTTGAATCTGATGGCACTGTGATTACCAAATGCAAAGGGTTCTCCCACACAGACTTCTGTAACTTGTATCCTGTCTCATTCCCTACTAGGACAACAAGTATCACACACTCTCTCTTTGGGAATTCAATGTACTGATTAAGGAAGCTTTCCTGAACATATGAATCAAAGTCATCAGTATATCTGCTCGATATGCAGTATGAGAGTTCCAGTCCATATGTGGAAGGATAAAATCTAATGATAACATATAATGTTTCTTGCAATATTCTGCGACTTCTACTAACTTGTTCCTCTAAATCCCGCGGACTCTTGGGTGGTTTATCCCTCATGCTATGTCACGTCGAAACAACGAAACTTCAGAATATTGATCTGCTACTGCTCTGCAAGTCAATAATGGCATCGATATTATAATTCCATCTGTTGATCCACGACCTGAGCTCATCTGCCTTTCCTTCAATACTTCTTGCACTGAAATATACGCAGCTCAGAACATTAGTCACAAATTGGTTACCTTTCGATTCCTGACTTTGTCTGAGATCTTAACAACATCTGTTTGAGAAAGTTGGATAGGTACATGGATGGGAGGGGATGGAGGTCAGGTCAATGGGACTCGATGGATTAACAGTTCGATATGGAGACCGGAAACCGTGCACAGTAAAACTCCGGGCGTGGGAAAGGGGGAATGACAATCATGCACCGTAAAAAAGCCGGCGTGATAGGATCCAGAGACCGTGCATCGTTTGCGGAAAAATACCCATGTGAGATTGGCGACCGGGAAACGTGCGTGGTAAAATCCCCGACTGTGGGATACCAAGACCGGGAACCGCAGTCTCACGCAGGATTAGTTCAGTGACTAGTGATAAGCCATGACGAACATCTTGCCACTGTGAAAGAATAAATATTTAGTCCAATAATTCTGGCCTCTTTCACTTGTCCATACCTCCTGACCGCCAATCTTCAGCCTGCTCTCTTCACCAACCTTCTCCCTCACCCCTCCGAAATCACTCCACTCTACTCGCCACCCGTCAACCTCACCCTCCTTTCTCATCATCGGATTTGCGCTCACCCTCCTACCCGTCCGCAAACCACACCTTCACTTCTTCTGCCCCAATCCCGGCTCCCACACTGTTCCGTCATTGATGTTATTCTCAGTCTCCCGTCTTTTCTCGTCGCCCAACTCGGTCACACATCCTCCTCACTGTACAGGCCACCACCCCTCCCTCCTCACCTTCCTCCTCGTTCATCCCTCTCTCCTTACCATTCTAGATGCACTCCTTCCTCGCTGCACCCCTCGCTCACCTAGTCCTCCTCGACGCCTCATGCACTCCCCTTCTTCCACATCCCATTCACTCATCCTGTCCTCCACACCATTTATAACACATTCCCCTCCACTCTCCCTAATTCCCTCTGTCACTCCCTCACTACTCAAGTCATTCACTCTCCCTAACATTTACTCCTTCAACGCTCTCGCTCCTCTCTCTCCCCTTTCCTTCGTCTTCTGTCCTATCCCACGCCCCTCACTCTACGCCTCCCATTACCTTCTCACTTCTTGTCTCTCAGTCACTCCATCACTCTACCAGCTTTTCCCCCCGTCTTTGTCCCTCCCTCTCTCTTCCCCTTCTTTCCGTCTCCGTATCTGTCCCACTCTCTCCGTCCTTCTCTCACTCCTCTTTCCAGATCTCTCTCACTCTGCTATCCCTCTCTCCACAAACCTTCTCCTCTCTGTCCCTCCTCCTTTCCCTTCCCACGTCTCACTCTTTCTTCCCTTCTCTCCGTCCATCGCTCTTCCTCCTCTCTCTATCGCCCTCTGCCCTCACTCTCCCCATCCTTCACGCCCGCAGTCTCCCCCCACACTCTCTACCTGCCCCCACACAATTTCAGCTTCACCGTCTCCACCTTCTACACACTCACCCTGCCGTTCCCCCTAACCTGCTCTCCCCATCACTCTCCTCCTTACTCTCACAGTCACCTCCCCCCCCCCCAACATTCGCCCTTACATCAACAGTATTGAAAGGTTTAGTGGGAACAGTAACTGGGAATCAGACAGGATCATACCCTATATCCTATATCTTATCGTCGCATTATACTGCTGCCGCCAAGACAAAAATGTTTACGATATATGCCTGCAATATGACATCTCGTTCTGATAGCTTTTCCGGGATTGAATCCGATTTATCCATCGGGTTGAGGGCCACTTCCTGTGGTCTTCCTTGTTCCCCAATGACAAACTGACGGACAGAGAGGGACAGACGAACCCAATAACAGACGGAGGCCGTCGTGGGCCAGTCATGCCGCTGTCCCGCTCGTTAATGGTGGAAACCCACCTTTTTCGTTTCACTTTCCGGAAAGCCGGACTCTGGTCGCTGCCGATTTGGAGCTGTGCTCACAGGGACATCCGAGGCTTTTTGAAGCAGACGCGCTCCCACCAACCTGAGATGGCACTTGTAGTGCGGACGGTGCTGTCGCAGCCCCGGGAATATCAGCTCATGGACTCAGACACTGGAAACTGGGCGACAGCACGACTACACAATTTCTTCCCCCATGTCATAACTTTCGTGCTTAGTTTCTCCCCAGAGCAGTGAAAGTAAAATCGCTGTTGGTGGTCTGTTGTTTTATTTTTAATGTATTTGCATTTAACTTAAGCTGTTAACAAACTATTCGCAGATTAATGTTGTGACAGAAGGCAAAGCTCAGGACTTGACCATCAGTGCAACTTCTGAGAGCAACTGGGAAGCGAACCAGGATGAACTCGTCGAACCACATCCGCACATCACGCCTTCCCCCGTCCCGGGAATTCCTCGACCACCGGCCGCTGGCCACTGCCCCAGTGACACAATCCCCTCTCTGAGCAGAATGGCGGTGGATCTCAGGTGTGGAGCTTGATAACGGTCCCCTCCCCTATTGTGTCCACAGGCTGGAAGTATCTAACTAAGCTGAGGATCCTCCCGTCCTTCCTGATGCCCCAGGAAGCCCGGCGCCAATGGGAAGGTGAGATAAACCCCGCTCGGTGGCCTCCCGCTGGATACGGAGAATGCGCCTGGCGTACAGGGGGATTTGTACCCAGGCATGGACTGAGTCATTCCGCTCCTACCCGAGAGTGCAAAGCATAGAGAGAGGGACTGAACGGTCCCAGTCCTGCTTCCTGACAGGGGCAGCTGTTTGGAAAGGTAACGTGACAGGAGGAGTGGGGATAAGCCGTTACTGAGGAAGAGGTAGATACAGACAAGCTTACAGACGGCGAAAAAGCTCATTGAGCCAAGTCGCACATTACCCGTTCTACAGGTGCCCGTCCTTCCCAGTAACACAGTGTCTAATCCCGCATTACTCTGGTATTAACGCCCACATCAGGACACTCCGAAATCTGCGCACAGCATCCCCGCCAGTCCTGTTTCACAAACATACTGTCGCTCCAGATCCAGCTAATGCCGTGACGGGGCTGCAGATCGCTGGAGGCCCGTTGACTCAGCCACACTGGGAGGAGCCTGATCCCTCACCCAGCAGCATAGAGACATTCACAATATTTCTTATTTGTTTCACAGGGCGAAGCAAACGCAAACAAACTTTTTCCTGGTAGGTTAGCAACATACACACTGAGAAGCGATAAGCCAGACTCTATAAGCAGTGAAAGCTTTGGCAATTGCTCGTTTGTCAATATAAAATGCATACCCTCAAATTCAATTTACCTTCGTCCAATCGAGAGATCTGAGTTTGGGTTCTCTGACACTGTTCCCATAACAACCACAAAATGCCGGAGGAAATTAGCAGGGCAGGCAGCATCTACGGAGAAGTATAAACAGTCGATGTTTCGCGTCGAGAAATTCCTTCCCATAGATGGTGTCTGAACTTCTGGATTTTTCCGGCAAATAGCATGTGTTACTCTAAATTTCCAGAACCTGCAGACTCTCTTGTGTTTACTATTTCGATAGTCTGATTTTAAAATCACGCCCATTCTGAATTACCGCTACATTTATATCAAGACTGAAGAATATTCGGATTCCTTCCTTAACATCTGCTCTGCCCTTTGAGCTTCTGTTCTTTCACAGCATCCTGCAATTTGTAATAATGAGCACCCAGACCCAGTCATCTGTAAGCGCTATTTGGCCGGATTCAGACATAACGCTTTCTGAATAGTAAAGAAAACTATTGAGGCTTCTAGAAGGATACCCGCGAGTCTTGGTCCGACCTCATTAAATTGGTTTGCAATCACTCTGTAGTCAGAGCTTTTCTTGTAAAATAACAGGATTAAATTTGCCACCAGCCCACTGAGCCTTCTGCCCCAAGCTTTCGTTCCGCAACACACATCAAAGTTGCTGGTGAACGCAGCAGGCCAGGCAGCATCGGTAGGAAGGGGTACAGTCGACGTTTCAGGCCGAGACCCTTCGAATGCCGCCCGCCGCTTTCTGTAACTGGTCACCCCCCACTGTTTGCTATGTATCGAGGCCTTGAACAGACAAAGTCTTTGCTTCGACAGGACTTTCAGGACATCAGCTCAGAAACACCCACAATAAACACAGTCTCAAACAAAAACCAACATCATTCATCTGAAACGGCAAGTTTTGCTAAAAGGGAACTCATGTTGCCTGAACAGCTCTTCGCACGCTTGCTTTGCAATTGTAACACCTGGTTAGAGAACTGTTCCTAATCTCATCCACCTCTTGCAGACTCTCTGGTGTTCACTATTTTCGTAGCACGATTTCCCTGCTAACATTGATTTACAATCGCACCCTCTTTGCATTACTTGTAACTTATATCAAAATTGAAAAAAAACATTCGGAATCCTCACTTAACGTCGACGTCGCCTCTTTGCTTTTGAGCTGCTGTTCACACACAGCATTCTTGTGATCTGTAACAATGAGCACCCACCCGGTCATCTTACAGCCGTAATAAATTGAAACAAAGATCGGAAATAAATATCAGAAACTGAATTATTCTCAACTTAATTCACCAAGATAATTGCCAGGTTTACTCTTAATTCACTAAGAGTAAACATAGCAATTATCGGCCCGTGAGGTTGACGTCAGTGGTGGGTAAATTGGTGGAAAGTATTCTTAGAGATGGTATATATAATTATCCGGATAGTCAGGTTCTGATCAGGAACTGTCAACATGGACCTGCAGGGATGGTCATGTTTGACAAATCTTATTGAATTTCTTGAAGTGGTTACTAGGAACGTTGACGAGGGTAAAGCGATGGATGCTGTCTACATGGACTTCAGTAAGGCCTTTGACAAGGTCCCACACAGAAGATTGCTTAGGAAAGTTCAATCGTTAGGTATTAATATCGAAGTAGTAAAATGGATTCAGCAGTGGCTGGATGGGGACGCCAGAGAGTAGTGGTGGATAACTGTGTGTCAGATTGGAGGTTGGTGACTAGTCGTGTGCCTCAGGGATCTGTACTGGGTCCAATATTATTTGTCACATACATTAATGATCTGGATGATAGGGTGGTAAATTGGATTAGTAAGTATGCAGATGATACTAAGATAGGTGGAGTTGTGGATAATGAAGTAGGTTTTCAAAGCTTGCAGAGAGATTTAGGCCATCTAGAAGAGTGGGCTGAAAGATAGCAGATAGAGTTTAATGCTGATAAATGTGAGGTGCTATATTCTCGTAGCAGTAATCAAAATAGGACATATTTGGCAAATGATAGGGCATTGAAGAATGCAGAAGAACAGAGGGATCTAGGAATAATGGTGCATAGTTACCCGAAGGTGGAATCTCATGTGGATAGGGTGGTAAAGAAAGCTTTTGGCTCGTTGGCCTTTATAAATCAGAGCATTGAGTATAGGAGTTGGGGTGTAATGTTGAAATTGTACAAAGCATTGGTGAAGCCAAATTTGGAGGATTGTGTACAGTTTTGGTCACCGAATTGTAGGAAAGATGTCAACAAAATAGAGAGAGTACAGAGAAGATTTACTAGAATGTTACCTGGGTTTCATCACCTAAGTTACAGAGAAAGGTTGAACCAGTTAGGTCTTTATTCTTTGGAACGTAGAAGGTTGAGGGTGGACTTGAGGGCGGTATGTAAAATTATGAGGGGGATAGATAGAATTGACGTGGATAGTTTTTTTTTCCCCCATTGCGATTGGGGGAGCTTCAAACAAGAGGACATGAGTTGAGAGTTAAAGCGGAAAAGTTTAGGGGTAGCTTGAGGGGGAACTTCTTTACTCCGGGAGTGGTAGCTGTGTGGAAAGAGCTTCCAGCAGAAGTGGCTGAGCCAGGTTCGATGTCTTTGTTTAAAGTTAAATTGGACAGCTATATGGACAGGAAAGGAATGCAGGGTTATTGGCTGAGTGCAGGTCGGTGGGACTAGGTGAGAGTAAGAGTTCGGCACGGACTAGAAGGGCCGAGATGGCCTGTTTCCGAGCTGGAATTGTTATATGGTTATATGGAATGTTCAGTTTCCGTGTGGATATATTTACAAGTCCTTTTCTTCCAAATGCATAGCAGACAATCAGGTGAAGTTCAGTTAGTAGCTGTGGCGAGGGGCCGGTGTTGCTGTTCTGTGAGACTCACAGCGCGATTTTCTGTGTGCAAGCGGCTGCCTGTCAACCGGGCGGACTCCGACACGCAGACATTCCTCAGAGCAGGGAGCGGCCTCACGGCTGAAGACAAGCAAGCCAGTTCGACATTTTGCCCTCACATGCAACTGTGAACAAAGCTAATTTAAAGCTGTATTTAAATATTTTTGTTACAGAAGAAAAAAACTATTGGTGCAGGATAATATATAAAAAAAGTTCCCTAGTGTCTGCAGTCTGCAGGTTTCCTTGTTACAATTCCTATCAGACTTTGTGAGTTTCCAGTATTTTAATTTACCTCAACATCCGATCATCTGTGGCTTTAGTATTATTATTTTTAATGTAATTTCATAAAGCGATCTGCGGCATTCTGAAATGGGACAATTCGCACAGTAAAATTTCACGGATCTCTGTTATTTTGAGTAGTTAGTTTTACTGTGTGTGTGTGTGTGAGAGAGAGAGAGAGAGAGAGAGAGAGAGAGAGAGACAGAGAGAGAGAGAGAGAGAGACAGAGAGATCGGAGATCGGAGACGGCACCCTGCCCTATGGTACATTTCGGATATCACTATCGGTGTGAAAGTTTCTTCTGCACTGACTCAGTAGAAACCGACTGGACTATGTTTGTGATTGAAGGTAACAACATCGTTTCCCCTAACCCATTTGGTAAATAATTCATTCGTTAACTTAAGCATTTCAGAGCTTCTTTCTCTCACTGAATTCCTTCCCGGTCCGGAAAACAGCCGAGCCCCTCTGTAAACGCCCCCTAACTCTGAAGAGTCGGAGACAACACTTACTGTGATGTTGAAACCGGGCGGAGTTCAGTGCCGTCCCGGGTGAGCAGTGTGCTTACCATTCACAGAGATTTCAGTCCAAGCTGCTACCCCCGAGCTTATTCGGTTATATAGTCTCCGTCGTTCATTACAGATACACTGATCTGATTGAGCTGGTATACGCGCACACGGCCGCAGTTCTGGTCTGCACACCCTCGGCGGCCCGGGACATGTCCGACCGCGGGAGGATAGAGGACTGCGGCAAGTGGAGCAAACACAGACAGGAATATCAAAGGCTGCCTTATGGTCCTGTCTGGATTTCCGTGTAAATCTCACGATTTCCCTCCTTGCTCTTCAATCACAACCAAAGGGACGGAGATTCTTTATTTAATTCAGCGAATCACAGGCTGTGGATTTGATCCATCCTGGGTTCTGGAAGGTTCTGAACTCCACCCTGTGTGAGAACAGAGCTTCCCAGTGCAGGACGAGTTTCAGCTGGAACATCCCTCACCTACCCCGGTACAGGGAGTCGCCTTTCTGCTGAAATCAAAACCAAACACGTTCGACAATTTGCCCCCAGAGGAAATCTGAACAACTTTTGTCATAGATTTTCAGTGAGCTTCTCGATTTAGGACAATTTATTAATATTATTTTGTTAACACTAACATTCAGAGATTTTTGCTTTTCCATCCGGGCAGCTGTTGCCACCTGAATTCCCTCGCCCACGCTGAAAAACGAGTTTCATTTCACGAGCAATGGTTGCTGATCCACATCCCGCCAGAAACATTTGTGGTGTCTGTCGCTGCTAAAAGCCGCCTATTCCAATTGGACCGAAGTTTTACCGAGGGAGGAAGTTATAACTGACGGGATGGTGAGGTTGTGTGCGACTCACGCCATGGTGTACTCAAATTGTGGAACGCGCGTGGAAGAAGTTTGCTATGAGGAGGAGCTGCCCCCTCCCTATCTCGTCTCCAAACCCCGTCCCGAGATTTCCCGCCCTCTCAGAGGATAGGACCGGACAGCTCCAGGCTGTGAAGCGGGAAGGATGTTGTCAAATTGGCCAGCAAAGGCGGCAGTGGGATTCAGAATTGCTGGACAAATAGAGACGAGGTGTCGATTGCGAGCTGGACAGCATGAAGCCCCATTATCTTTTGTAGGGACACAGGTGTGGGGAGAGAGTGGTAGTGTTCAGAGATAAGTGAGGGATTTTGCCAACAAAAGGGAGGACAGAGGTAAAGAAGATAATAAACCGTCCTTCAAGCTCTGTGTCTTCCCTCTCTCCCTCGCCGTACCGCTCAATGCCACTCTCTCTATCTCTCTCTCTCAGCACCCTCGGTCTATGCCTTCGCGATAATCCTTGCTCTCTCATCTGTAGATCGTCTCTCCCCTTCCTTTTTTCTCGCCTCTCTCCTTCCTTTTTCTTTCCTTTCATATTCTCTCTGTTAAACCGCTCGCCCTTTCTCCTCCCTCCACCTCCCCACCTCTCCATCTGTCTCATACCACTCCTCCAACCTTCTCATTCTCCCGCCCCCCTCTCCTCCACCCACTCTTTCTACGTCCCTTTCTCCCCATACCCTTTTATGCAATACTTCTTGGAATGGAATGCACGCAGCTCAGAATATTAGTCGTACCAAACTTAATCTTTTCATTCCCGACATGTCAGAGATATTAACATCTGTTTGAGAAACTTGGATATGTAGTGGGATGGGAGGAGTAGGGAGACCAAGTAATGGGTCTCGGTAGTTTAACGGTTCGGCACGGAGATCTGCAACCGTGCACATTAAACCTCTCAGGGTGGCAGATTGGGAATTATGCGCAGTAAAACTCCCATGTAGCATGCGGAGACTGGAAATGGTGTGCGGTGGGCTACAGAGACTGGTAATCGTGTGAGGTAAAACTATCGATGTGGGACATGGAGAAAGGGAACAGTGCGTGGCAAACCCCCGGGTTTGCGATACAGAGACAAGGAAATATAATCTCACTGTGAACTTGTTCGGTGACTTCTGAACAACGGGGAATAACTTCATTCTCGCTGTGGAATGAATAAATAGTTAGTCTAACAATACTGGCCAGACCTCCCTCCACCTGCCCTTTGCCATCACCTCCCCTTCCTCGCCATATTCATCCCTCCTTGCTTGCTGCCTCTCTCTCCCAGCCGTCTCTCCTCATTGCCCCTTCTCACCCATCCCTCTTCTCCATTCCTCTCAACTCACCCCTCCTATCTCGCCCAAGTTTCCTTCCTTCCTCTACCTGCTCTTCTCACTCACCGATCGCGCATGCTCAGCCCTTCGTCCTTACCCCACTCCTTCACTCCTTCTGCCTCACGCTCGTCTCCCTCACACCGACTGCCTCATTGCCCTACCAAATCTGTCACCGTTCTTCCACTCCTCACTTCCCTTTCATCCATCCCTCCTCTGTACCGATCTTCACCATTCCTTTCTCCTCGCTTCCTCAAACACTCACACTCACCACCCACTCCCACCCTCACTCCCTCTTTTCCCCACTCTCCCTCTCACCATAATGTCATCAACCGCATCAACTTTCCACATACCTATCCCGTCAACTTTCTCCTCGTCCCTCCTTTGCCCCTAGAGACCGTTCTTAGATTCACTTTTCCACTCCTTCCGCCTCACCCTCCGCTTACACTCCCCATCGCCCTCTCCCTCTCTCACCGCTAACTCTAAACCTCAGCTTAAACCTCATCCTCAAAGTCGTCACCCTCCCCCCACACTCACTCTTACTCTCACTACCACAGCCCCCCACACTCACTCCGACCTTCGCTCTCGCCTCATCATAAACTGTAGCCCAATGCTCACCCTGACTCTCTCCCTTTTCCTCACACCCACCCTCACACTTACATATAGAGCATTGAAAATGTAAGTGGAAATTTTAACTGTTCCATTCTCCAGATAATGTTGTTGTTTTTTTTATATATTAAAGAATGTTGTTGTTGAGACGCAATGGGCTGATTAACCAAAAAGAATCGTGAAGAATATTTTGTTGAGAAAATTGGAGTCTAACATCAATTAAAGACTCGTTTTAAACAAAATGTATGTTAGAGTATGAAGTGTTAGTCCCTGCAGCAGAAATGGTTAATTACAATATTAAAGCGACTTTGCTCACATCTGAAGGTGAGTGTTTTGAGGAACGGATGAGACATGATTTCAGTCGGAAAGCCGCACCCTGTTCTCAGAAATGTGCTACAACACGCAGCTGCTTACGAGAGAACCTGAACTCCGAGTCTTACAGAACAACAACCTGCACCTTAAAAATCAGTCAATTCTCCTTCTTCCCTCTTCATTTCCAGTCCTCACGAAAGCTATCGGATTGAAACATCGACTGTTCACTTGCATGCATGGATGCTGCCTGACCTACTGAATTCTTACAGTATACTGTGTATTGCCGTGGTTGCAAAATAACCACGACAGGACTCCTGTGGGGCAGTGAGCCGGGCGAGTTGAAATCCACGACTTGAAAACATCGACAATGTCAGAATATTCTTGGGCAATAGCCAACGCCCGCTAGATTTTGAAAACATCTCATTTCAGATGAGTACATGAATATATATTCTGGGTAGATTGTGAGCGTTTGTAATATCTCACAATGGCCAATGGAAGCAAAGTTTTCGATTACATTCAAGGGCCAGATGATCGATAAACGTGGGGGTGAAGAGCTCTATGGAGCGGGCGTGCTGGATGTGGGAATCTGACAAGCAAAGTTTAAATCAGTTTACCGCCAGGAGTAGCGTGAGTGGCCTATGCGCATTAGTATGTGCAGAAGGAAATCAATGACACATGCCAATTGTTCGTAGGTTGAAGAGAAAATTAACATTGCACTAAATAGGCTTATTATATCCAAAGTGGTAACGAATCAGCATACGGGAAGGAGATTGACCAAGTAGCAAGACCAAGGAGCTGCTTATAAATTCAAGAGGAGGAAACCAGAGGTCCATGAGCTCCTTAACGTTATTATTTGGAAGGCCTGGACTGGGCCTAGAATGTAAATGCAGTTACCTAGGACGCATGCCAGTGCCTCTACTTCCTGAGTAGTTTGCGGAGATTTGGCATGACATCTAAAACTGACAAACTTTTATAGATGTGTAGTGGACAGCACATTGGCTGGATACAACACAACCTGTTATAGAAACACCATTGCCATTGAACGGAAAGTCACATGAAAAGAACTGGATACGGCCCCATCCATCAGGAATAAAGTCGTTCTCACCACTGGGCAGATCTACATGAAAAGCATCATCCATCATCAGAGAACTCCACCATACAGTCCACGCTCTCCACTTGCTATAGCATCAGGAGGAAAGTATACAAGCCTCAGGTCTCAAACTAGCAGATTCAGGAACAGTTATTACTCCTCAAACATCAGGCTTTTGAACCAAATGCAGAAACTTCACTTAACTTCTCTTGCCTCATCATTGAAAATTTCCTACAACCAATGGACTCACTTTCAGGAGTCCCTCAGCTTATGTTCTGAATATTTATCATTATTATTATTATTATTATTATTATTACAGTTTGTTGACTTTTCTACATTGGTTGTACGCCCTCGATGGCGTGTTTTTTCATTGATAAATTATTCTACAATAGATTTATTGAGTAAGCACGCAAGTAAAAAAAAAAGAATCTCAGGTTGGTGTGTGGCGATGACACATTAATTTGAACTCTGAACGTTGACTGCGACAATGATGTGAGTTGCTGTTATAACGAGCTGAATAATCCGTCACCTTCAGACTGAATCAGAAAAAAAAATCCGAGGGTGGTTGATATGTCAGAAGCAGGGCAGATGTAATTGCGTGTGTAGGCAGTACGTCTCCATCAGACCCCCAGTGAGATGCTTCAAGTTACAACGTACAGGAATGAAAGCACAGTGTTTTGGGCCCGGTTTAATCACTGATTCTGACACAGTGAGAGGGTTGATTTGCTGTAAGGAAGCGATGTTAATGGAAGAAGACACGGAAGCGTCATCAATTAACAGTTGTTTAGCAGAAATGATCAACCTGTACGTTATCTTGACAAAACAGATATTCGCAATGGCGACAAAGGGATGCCATCTGGTTTATTTCAGGTTGGAGAGGGGTGAGGGGTTGTGAAATCAATGCTTTGCTATGCCACCATCGTGAATCAAGCATGTCCGGAGTGGTGGATCACACAGCACGGAAACAGGCCTTTGGCCGGCCATACCTGTTCTGACCATCCACTCACTGTCTACACTGGTCCAATTTATCAGCACTCGGTTCATATCCGACTGTATCTCGGTAGTTTCAATGCTCATCCACTTCATAATGTTGTGAAGGGACCTGCCTCCACCACCACCTCGGACAGTGTGTTCCAGATTTCAGCTACCCTCTGTGTGAAAAATCTCTTCTTCAGGTCCCTCAATACCTCTTCTTGCTCTGCTTAAATCTGTGCCATATGATCTTTGACCCACCTGTTCCAGGAACATGGCCTATATGTGCATCAGTGAGGCTTTTGATAAGGTTCAGCATGGTAATTTCCCGCGGAGAGTTAGATCACAATGGATCCAGGGAAAGCTGACTAACAGGATGCTCATTTGACTTGATGGTAGCAAGCAGAGAGTGATGGCGGCAGGATCTTTATTGGACTCGAGGCCAGTGCCTAGTGCTGGTCCCCACTGTTACGCCAATTGCAACTTGTCAACTATATCAATAACTTGGTTGTGAATGTACAGGGTATGAGTAGTGAGTTTGCAGCAAGTAAGTTCCAACAATTACTTTTTTTGAAAGCTAATAAGTATAAACACTCCCTTCCGTTTCCTTCTCCCCACTTAGCCTCCCCTTTCCCCTCCCGCCTTCTGTCTCCACCTCACATACCACCTGTCTTCTCTCTCCACTCCATCTGTCCCTCTCTGTCCTTCAGAGTTCCCAGATTTGTGGTGAACGGTGAAATGTTTAAGGGAACCTGAGGGGCGATTCACTCAGAGGATGGTGACATTTGGGAACGAGCTGCCAGCAGAAGTGATTGATTGGGGCTGGATTTCAATATTTAGCAGAAATTTGATCGGTACAGGATGGGAGATTTGTGGAGGAGATGATGCAGCGGATCGAAACAGCAAGATAAAAACAGGTCAGCAGGGACTAGAAGGGCTGAAGGGCCTGTTTCAGTGCTGCTGTGCTCTGTTAACCTAATAGTATTCTGATTTGTAATTTCCACAGTCAGTGCTTTACTGCTGATGACTGAACCCAGAAAGTTCAGAATGGGTGAAGAGGTTGCTCAGTGACTAGTCCTGTGTTCAATGTTATTGGGACGTCTCTTCACGGTAAAGATATTGTCTTCTCCAGTCGTTTTCTCTCAGCCTGTAACGGAACAAGTTCATTGCCTACAGCAAGTCACAGAACTGACAGAGAAAGGAACCCACACGGAGGGTTTCCCCACACTTTCTCAGTCTGGTAATGGAGAAAGTTTCCCAGTCCCAGGGAGTGATGTGGGAATTTTTTGTGGAAATGAGGAATGCCTTGGTAAGGATGGACAAAATGATAAAAGAAGTTCTCGAGCTCGGTGTGTAACACACTGAAATGAAAATTACATTGAAACATTGTAAACTGAACAATGTTATAGAACATAGACATAGAACATAGAACAGTATAGCACAGAAACAGGCCCTTCGGCCCACAATGTTTATAGTTCCCTGGAAGTGGCCAAGTAAATCTGTAATCCAACGGCTATGGATACTAATCCATTATTCTTTCAAAAAATCCATCTCCTTCCATTTTCCTCACAGTCATGTTCCGATCTAAGAGTCTCTTTAAAGTCTCTACTGTATATGGTTCCACCAAAACACTCGGCTCTCATCCTCGGCACTCCGAAACTGTGTAAACGAGCTTGCCTTTCACGCAAGGGTTTCCTTTCTTCTTTGAACGTACGACCTCTCACATTAAATGCAGATCCTTTGGTATTAGACATTTCAACATCTCAACAAAGATACCGTCTCACACGAGGAAATCTGCAGATGCTGGAATTTCAAGCAACTCACATAAATGTTGATGGTGAACACAGCAGGCCAGGCAGCATCTCTAGGAAGAGATATAGTCGACGTTTCAGGCCGAGACCCTTCGCCAGGACTAACTGAAGGAAGAGCTAGTAAGAGATTTGAAAGTGGTAGGGGGAGGGGGAGATCCAAAATGATAGGACAGGAGCGGGAAGGATGGAGCCAAGAGCTGGATGGTGATTGGCAAAAAGGATATGAGAGGATCATGGGACAGGTGGCCCAGGGAGAAGAGAAAGGGGGAGGAGGGGAGCCCAGAGGATGGGCAAGGGGTATAGTCAGAGGGACAGAGGGAGAAAAAGGAGAGAGTGAGAAAGTATATATATATATATTTAATCCGGACAGTAGAGGAGGCCGTGGATAGACATATCAGAATGGAAACGGGACGTGGAATTAAAATGCCTGGCCACTGGGAGATCCTGCTTTCTCTGGCGGACAGAGCGTAGGTGTTCAGCGAAACAGGCTCCGAGTCTGCGCCGGGTCTCGCCAATATATAGAAGGCCACATCGGGAGCACCGGACGCAGAATATCACCCCAGCCGACTCACTGGTGAAGTGAGTCGACCTACTATATATATATACCTCTCATAATCTTATAAACCTCTATCATACTGCTCCTCACACTCCACCGCTCCAGAGAAAACAATACGTTTGTCCAACCACATACCCTCTAATCGGGCTAATAGCCTGGTAAACCTCTTCTGCACTCTCTCCAAGGCCTCAGAATCTTTCCAAGAGTGAGGCAACCGCAATGGTTCGCAATACTCCAGATATGGCCTGACTAGAGTTTTATCAGGTGCACATAACTTCCTGACTTTTGGACTCAGTGTCTCGAGTAAGAAAGTCAAGTATGACAAATGCCTTCTTAACCAAATAATCAACCTGCATAGCCAATTTCAGGGAGGTTTGAATTTCAATCCCAGATCGTTCTGTTCATTAACACCTAGTCAGCGTCTTGTACTTAACAGTGTATTGTATGTTTACATTTGACATGTCGAGGTGCAAGAACTCATATTTGCCTGGGTTATGCCCCATCTGCCATTTCTCTGTCCATGTCTGCAACTGATGTGCAGTACATCGCACTCTATTCTTTGCCAGTCATCTGTGCTATCCATACCCCTGTACATTTTCAGCCAGGTCGGTTATATACAACATAAACTGCAGAGGTCACAGTACCGATCCCTGCGGAACACCAGTAATCATAGAGCTCCAGCTAGAATAGGTCCATTCATTCACCACCCTCTGTCTTCAAAGGGCAAACTAATTCTGAATTCAATAATGGCCAAATCACCACTGATGCCATGCATCTGAATCTTCTGGATGAGCCTCCCATGTGGGACCTTGTGAAACGCCTTTCTGAAATGAGGTGAAATAGCAACCATAGTTCTACATTTATCAATCATCCTCGTCACCTTATCAACAAAATCAATCAAGGTAGTAAGACACAATTTGCCAAACGAAAGGTCATGCTAACTCTCCCTAATCAGGTTTTCCAAATACTCATGAATCCTATCTGTCACAATACTCCCGTACCTTCCCTGCCACTGAGGTGAGACTTGCCGGTCTATAGTTTCCATGATTATCCCTGATGTCCTTCTTGAATAATGGAGCAACATGAAATTCTCATCAGTCCTCCAGGACCTGGCCTGTGGCTACGGAGGACAGAAGTATATTTCGTCAAGGCCCCAGCAATCTCTTCATTTTCCTCTCAATTACCTGAGGTATATCCCATCAGGCACTCGGAACCTATCCAACTTATTGCTATTTAAGATACCGAGCACTGTCTCCTCCTATACTTCAAAAAGCCCCAGCATAATAGTACTCTTGGCAATGATCTCCGCATCCTCCACGTCCTTCTTTTTGGTAAATATTGATGTAAAATACTCATTCTGGACCTCACCCACATCCTTTGAACTCAAGCAAATGCTTCCCCCCACCCTCTCACTTTATCGTTGTGTGTTTCCCACCCTCTCCCTTGTTATCTCTTGCCCCTGATGTATATAGAGCATACCAAGGGCATTTCATTGTCCATCCTAGCTTTCCCAACTCCCCTCCTAAGTTATTTTCTGGCTTCTTTATAATCCTCCAAGACACCGTTTGATTCTAGCTTCCTCAGCTTTACCTATTTTTCATTTTTATTCTGGACTACACACATGACCTCCCTCGACATCCACGGTTCTCTTACCCTGCCATCCATGTCCTTCCTTCTGACTGGAACATACCTGTCCTGTAGTCTGTGTAGTTAGTCATTAGTTACCTTCCACATTTGGTTGTGGACTTGCTCAAATGCAGCTGTTCCCAATTAACTCTTCCTAGGTACTGCACGGAGCTCTCGTAATGTAACTTGCTCCATTTTAACATCCTTTCACAAACTCCATGTTTATCCTTATCTGTTGCTATCGTACAATTTAAGGAGATGTGGTAGCTGTTTGGTCTGAAATGTCGGTCAGCTGGCCAGGTTCATTACCTAACGTCAGATCCAGTACAGCTTCTGCTCCTGTTGGACAATATACATACTAATTTGATAAACCCACCTGGATGCCGCCTCTAAACCATTTGTACTAACAATGTCCCAGCTTACCTTCCTTCCTTTGCTATGATATCGGTGATCATGGTCTTTCCATGACGCTCATTGTTTGGCAATTTTTTTTTCGACAGGAGCGCTTTTCTATTGCCTTCTCCCAGAGATTATCTTTACAAGGCAAATGACTCCAGCCATGATCAATGCTATTCAGATGTTGTCCGCCCAGTGTCAGTGATCACATAAGCACAACTTGAGACCTGCGTTGATTGCTCATGCTACCATCCACCACATTCTTCCACAGCTTCACATGGCCCTGATTCGGTAGAGACGCATCTTGTACAAATCTATCGAGTCGACTCTCAACCTCCTTTGCTCCAAAGAGAATGTACAGAATGTCTTATCCAAGCAGCGTCATGGTAAACATCCCATGCAACCTGTATAAAGATTCCGTATCCTTTCTGTAACGAGGCGTTCAGACCTGAAGACAGTAATCCAAGTGTGATCTAACCAGGATTTCAGAGTTACAACAGTAGATTGCGGCTCTTAAACTCAAGCCCCTGACAAATGAAGGCAACTCCCAATATCCCTGCTTAATCACCCTATCAACTTGCTAAAAAGCTTAGAGTGATCATTGGATCTGGACCCTATCATTGTTCTGTTCCACCACACGGCTAACATTCCTGTCATTAACACTGTGCTCTGCTTTCAAATTTGTCCTTCCATGGTGAATCACTTCTCAGCTCTGCTCTGCATTCTGTCCATGTCCTGTTGTAACCTACGACAATCTGTAACACTGTCCACAACTCTACCAACCTGGCATATCATCCGCCAATTTACTAATTCCTCCCTTCCACTTCCTGATTTAAATCATTTATAAATATCACAAAAGTGGAGGGGGTGGGTGTGGTCCGAGATCAGATCTCTTCAGAACACCACCTCTGTGTGTAATCATCCCTTGTCTTCTATGGTCAAAACTTATTCTGAATCCTGCAGCTATCATTCCCAGAAGACCACGCCTACTTACTTTCTGAAGGACACAACCATGGTAAACCTTATCAAATATCTTATTAAATATCACCAGATCAAACTCTCTATTTTTATCATATGCTTTGTCACATCAGAGACTTCAAGCAGGCTCGTGTAATTTCCAGCACATTCTCTCTCTTCAGCTGGTTATGTTCCAGCACATCAGCCCAGTTAACGCCCTCATAAACATTAAGATCTCTCTCACTGGTGAATACTGAAGTAAAGACAGTTGTCTTGATGGTAGGAAGCAGAGAGTGATGGTGGGAGGCTGTTTATTGGACTCAAGGCCCGGCCCAGTGGGGTTCCCCAGGGTTACATCCCATTGCTGTCGTTATTTATTGATATTTAATTATATTTGCATTTACACAGTTTGTTGAATTCTATGCTCTACTTGATCTTTCACTGATCCTGTTACTATTCTATAGATTTGCTAAGTGATCCTATAGGAAAAATTATCTCAGGGTTGTAAGTGGTGACATAGGTACTCTGATAATAAAAGTTACTTTGAAGTTTGAACATTGCTACTTGTCATTTCGATCAATAATTTGGTTGAGAATGTACAGGGTATGGAGAGTAGGTTTGCAGCAAATAAGTTTAAACAAGTACTTTTTCTGAAAGATATTAAGTATAAACTCTCCGCTCTGTTTCCCTCTCCGCACTCGACCACCCCCTACCCTTACTGACTTCCCTCTTCACCCCGTCTTCCCTCTCACCCCCACATTGGACATAAGTTTAGGGTGAAAGTGAATTCTTTCAGGGGAGTCTGAAGGGGAATTCCTCACTCAGAGTTTGGTGGGAGTGTGGAATGAGCTGCCAGTGGAACTGGTGGATATGGGTTTGATTTAGACACTAAAGAGAAACTTGGGTGATGATATGGATGGGAGGTGTATGGAGGCTATGGTGCAGGTAGTTGGAACTAGGCAGTAAAAACAAAAACAGGTCAACATTGACTAGAAGAGCCAAAGGGCCTGTTTCAGTGCTGCTGGGCTCTGTGACTCTGATAATATTCTGATTTGTAATTTCCACAGTCAGTGCTTTGCTGCTATTGACTGAACACAGAAATTTACCCAAGCAAGAATTGAAAGACTCTTAGCTGGCTACAAAAAGCGTTTTCAAGCTGTGATACTTGCTAAAGGGGGTGTTACTAAGTACTGGCCATGCAGGGTGCCCAAACTTTTGCTTCGGGCCCTTTTCCTTTTTCATTATTTTGAAACTGTAAAAGATGGAAATAAAAATGTAACCTTGCTTAAAATATTAAAGAAATGTGCCATGTTTAACTTTATGCCTTTTGGAAATCAGGTCAATTTTTACTCGCTTAGCTATTCACAGTAACAGAAATTTAACCAGGGGTGCCCAAACATTTACATGCCACTGTATATATCCTGTGCCTTCCGAATTGCTTCCAGTAATTCCTGCCATTGCTGCTCTGTTTTCATCCCTGTTGTGCTCTTTGCAAATCACTTTTGACCAATTTTTCTCTCATACCTCTCGAATTCTCTTTATCCCACATCTGACTTTAGCTTCTCCTTCTCTAATGTCAGGGTGAAATTGATCATATTAATATCACTTGCGCCTAAGGGTTCTTTGAATTTAAGTGACCTAATTAATTCCAGTTCATTACAACACCCAATCCAGAATAACTGATCTCCAAGTGGTCTCAACCACGAACTGCTCTAAAAAAGCATCTTGTAGGCAGTCCAGGAATTCCTCCTCTTGAGACCAACACCATCCTAATTTTCCTAATCACCTGCATGACAATCCCCCATGACTATTGTAACATTGCCCTTTTGTCACGCACTTTCTAACTCCCATTGTAATTTGTGGATCACATACTCACTACTGTTTGGAGGTCTCTATACAATTCCCGTCAGGGATTTTTATTACACTTGCTGTTCCTTAATTCTACCCACAGGTTCTACACCTTCCAACAATACGCCACCTCTTTCTAATGATTTTATTTAATATTTTACAAACACACCCACAGATTGCCACTGCCAGCTTGTTCTTTCAAGAAGCATCTGGGAATCAAGAGGACCTGCAGATGCTAGAAATCGAGAGAACTACACACAAAGTGCTGGAGGAGTTCAGCATGTCAGGCAGCATCTATGGATGGGAATCAACATTTCGGGCCAAGACCCTTCATCGGGACTCTTGATACCCCCGTATCTGGAATATCAACAAGCAAGGAAAATAGAAAGTAGTGCAAAATAGGGAAAACCTTTGACAACATTTCGTTCAAGGCTTTAAAAAACCTGCCAAGTAGAACTCAAAGTTAACAAATACAACAAAGGCAATAAACACTTGTATCAATACCGACATTGACTTTTTTTATATAAAAATATCTTTGTCCCATTTCAATCAGTAAAATTTACAAAGATAAATAACTCTAGAAAACTTTAGAAAAGACTATTTACACTCAAACTCACTTAGATTAACACTACCTTGGACAGAATAAGGTAGAGAAATAACACACTTGAAAAAAAAATCACACAACAGAAAGTATATATTTTCATCAAAAATGAACAGAATTCAGCACTCCATGTGTGTCTATGCAATCGTGATAAGAAATACGGACCAGAAAACTTAAATGAGAGGCCAACTCAGAAAAATGAATCACCACTGTCAAAGAAAACATTAACCAGTGGAATGAGTATGACCCTCCATGGGAGGCATCTCAACGATCTGAGCAGATGAGATGGTGACAAAGAAGCATCGAGCACCTGACTGAGAGTTGGATTCCTCTTCCCAGAAACAGTGGGGTTCCTTTCAGAAATACAGGACAAGGCGGTTAACAAAAGGGAAAAAAAATGAAAATACATGAAATACAAACAAACAAGGCTGCAAGTGCAGAAAATGCCAAGAGAAACCAGACACAATCCAACACATTCAGGGATCCTGCATCAGTTTAACTCAATCTGATTACTTACAAAGGTACAATCAAGTGGCAAATATCATTCACCAAAATCTTGCTTTAAAATACAAACTCATGAATGCCCTCCATCAATCCATAAAGGCACCATAAATTCAAGCCTGATCCAGTTTTAGTCAAAATCTAACAAATTATATGATAATCAGTACATTATTTCAGATAGGACAATCCATAATAGCTATCCGGATATAATATTACAGGATAAACAAGCAGGAACAACTTCCTCAATAGATATAACCATCCCAACACACACATTTTCCTTGATCAATGGAGCACTTCACCACGGGTATTGTTTGGGTCATCAGTCAGACAACCAAGATATTTTCTCAGTCAGTCAGCTTCCAAATGTTGCTACTCTGTTCTTTGCTGCCACGCCCCGTTGCTGATTCCCTTCTCCTCATCATACGTTCTTACCCTGAACATTGTCTAGAGCCCCAAACTCAGCCCTGTCCATACCTGCCTCTGGTTTCTGACCCTGCTTTGTTGAACATCCAACTGATGGTTTCCCATTCTGCTTTCAGTCTTTAGAGGACAGGGGTGTTTTCTAACAACCCTTTAGAAGCAGGGAAAATGACCCAAAATGTGGAAATGAGCCGTCAATAAGGTTAACTACCAATGTTATTCTTCCTCAGCCGAGAGATTAGAGGGGCAAAGAACATCTCAGACAGAACTGCAGTCAGCTCGATTTCATCAGTCTGCAGAAAATTCAAGGGGAACCTCTTCACCCACAGAGTGGTGACTGTTTGGAACCCATCACCACAGGGGGAGCGTGAGATGAACAACAGGGGAGGATTTAAAAGGACTGTCATGGAACAGAATCACTGGCAGGGTCCAGCCGGCCTGAGTTGCCTCTTTACTCTATATTAGGTGTGTTATAAATTCACTAAGTACCGGAGACAGACTTCAAAATAGAACTGATTTATTTGTCTCAGATCCAGAATATTAAATTCCAGTCCCATTAAAGGTGAATGTGCAGCAGAAGAAACTCCTCCCATGCCCAGTGACCAGGGTGCAGAACTGGGTGTGGTGAGCAGCAGCAATAATTGCAGAGTTCAGCACCGACAGTCACTCTCAAAATTGCATTGAGAAACAATGATGGACAAATATCCAGCATGAAGCTTATTGAAACTTTCTCCCCAGTGTGAACCCAGTGATGTGTTACAAGGTTAGATTACTGAGTGAATCCCTTCTCACATTCACAGCAGGTGAGCGGCCTCTCCTCAGTGTGAACTCAATGATGCACATTTGATGGAGATGGCTGAGAGAATCTCTTCCCAATCTCTGAGCAGGTGTATGGCCTCTACCCAGTGTGAACTCGCTGGTGTCTCTGTAGGCAGGATGATTGCAGAAATGCTTTCCCACATTCATAGCAGGAGAGCAGCCTCTCCTGTATGAACTGACTGGTGTACCAGTAGTTGGGATGACCAAGTGAATCTCTTCCCACATTCTGAGCAGGTGACCGGCTTCTCCTCTGTGTGAACTCGCTGATGACTCTCTCGGCTGGATGACTGAGTGAATCCCTTCCCACAGTCTGAGCAGGTGAACAGCCTCTCTCCAGTGTGAACTCGCTGATGTGCCTTCAGATTAGATGAGCAAGTGAATCCCTTCCCGCAGTCTGAACAGGTGAATGGTCTCTCTCCAGTGTGAACTGACTGGTGTGCCAGTAGCTTGGATGACCGAGAGAATCCCTTCCCATAGTCTGAGCAGGTGAACGGCCTCTCTCCAGTGTGAACTCGCTGAGGTACCTTCAGTTTAGATAAACAAGTGAACCCCTTCCCGCAGTCTGAGCAGGTGAATGGCCATTCCCCGGTGTGAACTCTCTGATGTTCCTTCAGTTTAGATGACTGAGTGAATCCCATCCCACAGTCTGAGCAGGTGAATGGCCTCTCCCCAGTGTGAACTCGCTGGTGCACCAGTAGGTCAGATGACGGAGTGAAACCCTTCCCGCAGTCTGAGCAGGTGAATGGCTTCTCCCTGATGTGAACCCGCTGGTGCGCTATTAAATTGGATGACTGAGTGAATCCCTTCCCACAGTTCAAGCAGGTGAACGGCCTCTCCCCAGTGTGAACTGACTTGTGTACCAGTAGGGTGGATGACTGATGGAATCCCTTCCCACAGTCTGAGCAGGTGAACGGTCTCTCCCTGGTGTGACCTCGCTGATCAGCCATTAGGTCAGCTGATTGAGTGAATCCTTCCCCCCAAATTCAGCAGATGACCAGCCTCTGCCCAGTCTGAACTGACTGGTGTGTCCACAGGTGGGAAGACCGACTGAATCCCTTCTCACACACAGAACAGGTGAATGGCCTTGTCCCAGTGTGAACTTGCTGAAGTACCTTCAGTTGAGATGACCGAGTGAATCCATTCCTGCTGTCTGAGCAGGTGAACAGCCTCTCCCCAGTGTAAAATGACAGGCATGCCAGTCGGTCAGATGATCGAGTGAATCCCTGCCCAGTCTGAGTAGGAAGGACGATTGAGTGAAGCCCTTGCTCCAATTCCTAAATATCTGGACAGTGTCAGAAAATCTGGCGTGTTGTGTTCGAGATTCCTGTAGATAAATTCCTTGTCGTTTTTAACCTGTGAAAACATTTACAAAATCCATCAATGGCTGAAGGACAACATTTCAGATGAGATCACTTTAGTCAGCAAGCTGTGATCTGACATCACACTGTTACAGTGAGCTTCAACCCAAGCTGGAGAGAGAACTCATCTTCGAACTGGCACAGTGCTGGTATCTAGGATTAAATGTCAACTGGAATCCATCCCTCTGATGCTTTTCCTGTCTCTATAAGAATGGGGCATTTCTGCCATCTCCAATCTGTGCCTCCATTGGTATTATTCCCTCTTCCCACTGAGCTACATGGGTGTCTCGTTCCACAGTAACTGAAACACTCTCACACAAATAGCCTTTGTTGACCTGCAGCTGGGACTTTCTTTTATGCACTGTTAGATTAAAGTGCCACAGTTTTAACGCCATATAAAAATTTGCTGCTGAGATGAACGGTCGGTCTGATAAAAGGAATTAGAGTGAATATTAATACTATTTAAGGTTCTTGTCACAGTCATAGAAAAGTACAACACAGAACAAGACCCTTCAGCCCATCTAGGTTGTGCTAACTATTTGAACTTTCTATTCCTATATCCCTACTATCCAGGTACTGACACAAACCTCTTAAATGTTGAAATTGAGGTCACATTCACCACTTGTGCTGTCTGCTCATTCCACTCCCGGATGACCGTCTGTGTGAAGAAGTTTCTCGTCATGTTCCCCTTAACATTCCATCTTTCACACTAAACTCATGACCTCGTGTTGTTGTCCCACCCCATCTCAGTGGAGAAGGCCAGCTTGCATTTACCCTATCTTTACTCCTCATAATTGTGGTACACCTCCATCAAATCTCCCCTCAATCTTTTACATTACAAGGAATAAACACCTAACCAGTTCAAGCTTTCCTTATAACCTAAGTCCTCCAGACCTAGCAACATCCTTATGAATTTTCCCTGAACTCTTTCAACCTCTTTTTCATCTTTCCTGTAGGTAGGCGACCAAAACTGTACACAATACTCCAAATTAGGCTTCACCAATGCCTTGTACTATGTCAACATAACATCCATCTCCTGTACTCAGTACTTTGGCTTATGAAGGCCAATGTGCCAAAATCTTTCTCTCCATCCCTATCTAACTGGGGCACCACTTTCAGTGAATTACAGACCTGTGTTCCCAGATCCCTTCCTTCTACAGCACTCCTCAGTGCCCTACCAGTCACTGTGTAAGACCTTGTTCCTACCAACGTGCAACACTTCACACTTGTCTGCATTAAATTCCTTTTTCCATTTCTCAAACTATTTTCCCAGCTGGTCCAGATCACACCACAAGCCATGATAGTCTTCCTCACTGTCCACTACACCCCAATCTTGGTGTCATCCACAAATTTGCTGATCCAGTTAACCACACTATCATCCAGATTACTGATATAGATGACAAACAACAACAGATCCAGCACAGATCCCTGTGGCACACCACTAGTCACAGGCTTCCAGTCGGAGAGGCAACCATCTGCTACCACAGTCTGGCTTCTCCCAAAGACAGTGTCTCATCCAGTTTACTATCTCATCTTGAATGCTGAATGACTGAACCTTCTTGACCAACCTTCCATATGAGACTTTGTCAAGTGCTTTGCTAAAGTCCATGTGGACAACATCCACTGCCTTGCCTTCATCCACTTTCCTGATAACTTCCTCGAGAGACTCTATAAGATTGGTTAGACATGACCTACCGTGCACAAAGCCATGCTGCCTATCCTTAATCAGTCCACATCTATCCATATACTTAGATATTGACTTCCTGCACATACGTTCCAATAACTTCCCCACAACTGATGTCAAGCTCACCAATGTAGAATTTCCTATTTATTTTTAAAGCCTTTCTTGAACAGCAGAACAACAATGCCTGTCCTCCAATCCCCCAGTCCCTCACCTGTCACTAAGGACGATTTAAATATCTCTGCTTGGGCTCCAACAATTTCTGCACTTGTCTTCCGCAGGGTCCCAGGGGAACAACTTGTCAGGTCCTGGTGATTTATCCACGCTTATTTGCCTTAAGACAGCAAACACAGATTCCATGAAGTTGATGCTGCTTTGCCTCACTTCTATAGACTCTGTGTCCATCTCCTGAGTAAATACAGATGCAAAAATACTACTTAAAATCTCCCACTTCTATTTTGTCTCCTCATATAAATTATCATTCGGATCGTCAAGAGTGGGCCTGTTTCTGCACTGAACTTCTCCATGTTTCTGTTCCTCCCCGGGGAACCGGCATCAAACCGACGGGCCGAGCGGTCTCCTCCTACCTCTCAGCGATACATCAGACTCCGGCCGCAAGAGACGCTTCACAAACGCCCCAAACTTCCCTCGGAGGGAAATAGAAATAAATCAGAAAGCGGGACATTTACTTCGGGTTTTGTTCTTCTTGGACGGGGAGTTTAATGCGGCTGCGGAGATGTCAGTGTTGATGATCAGAGGGATCTTAGACTCCAAGTCCATCGCTTCCTGAAAGAGACTGCACAGATTGATCGGGTGGTTAAGAAGGCAAATGGCGTGGTTGTCTTTATTAGTTGAAGCACTGAGTTGAAAAGTCGGGAAGTTGTGTTGCGGCTGTTGCGAGCCTGCGGTCGGACTGTGACTGTGTCTTTAAGAGCGCCGGAGTGAGGAGGCGGGACTATGACGTCAGTCACAGGCTGACAGCGCTAACTGTGGATTTAACCATAAGAGAGAGAGAGCGATCTGCAGACAGGCAGTCGGCCAGTCCAAAGAGAGAGAGAGAGAAAGAGAGAGAACGAGAACCCATAGCTGATAGGAGAGGAGAGTGGAGAATAGGAGAAAGGGTTGGAGCAGTGGACCCAGAGAGAAGTGATCAGCAGGAGAGAGGACTTGAAAAGTCAGAGAGGAATTGAGGGAGTGGGATGGAGAGGTGACGGGGAGATTTGTTCACCGGAAGGAGAAATCGATATTCATGCCGTCAGGTTGGAGGGTACCCAGACGGAATATGAGGCGCTGATCCTGGACCCTGAGGGAGGCCTCATCTTGGCACAAGAGGAGGCGATGGGTTGACACGTCGCAACAGGAATGGGAATCGGAGTGAAAATGTTTGGACACCGGGAAGTCCCGCTCGGAGCGGATAATTCAAAGGTTAATTTATTATCAAAGCAGGTATCGATAAACAGAGCAACACACATAAGAGTTGCTGGTGAACGCAGCAGGCCAGGCAGCATCTCTAGGAAGAGGTGCAGTCGACGTTTCAGGCCGAGACCCTTCGTCAGGACTAACTGAAGGAAGAGCTAGTAAGAGATTTGAAAGTGGGAGGGGGAGAGGGAGATCCAAAATGATAGGAGAAGACAGGAGGGGAAGGGATGGAGCCAGGAACTGGACAGGTGATTGGCAAAAGAGATATGAGAGGATAATGGGACAGGAGGCCTAGGCAGAAAGAAAAGGGGGATGGGGGAAACAGAGGATGGGCAAGGAGTACAGTGAGGGGGACAGAGGGATAAAAAGGAGAGTGAGAGAAAGAATGTGTGTATAAAAATGAGTAACAGATGGGGTACGAGGGGGAGGTGGGGCCTAGCGGAAGTTAGAGAAGTCGATGTTCATGCCATCAGGTTGGAAGCTACCCAGACGGAATATAAGGTGTTGTTCCTCCAACCTAATATCTGTGAGAACCTAATCTTGTCCCAACATTTCGAGGCAGAAATAAAGAAGGCAGGACAGAGGCTATGCTTCATTAGCAGTTTTAGGAGATGTGGTATGTTACCTAAAGCACTCCCAAATTTCTACAGATGTAACATGGAGAACATTCTGACCGGTTGCATCACCGTAAATGAATGAATAACTTGCAGTCATTCAGTTTTTTTTTCCCTCTATTGTTGTGTATTACATTCTACTGTATAGCAAAGTTAACACATTTCACTACATGCTTTGATTGATTACTTAAGTGTGAAAAGAAAGTTGTTTTTTTTTTCCAGCGTGGTCATTGCGTCGACGTCTACCCACAATCCCTCATTGCTGATTGTTGATGGTTCTTCTTTCGGTAAATCTCCTCATCCTCGCAGAGAAAACTGCGGCCTTTCAACATGCATGTCCGTCTACATGGTGGCCATGGCAATAAAGCATCTACTGGTCATGATTTGCAACGTCATGCTTTATGGGATGGGGAGACAGGGTCAATCCTTGTAAATCTCCAAACGTAAAACCTTAAAGATAAACCACAAATCATTCATCAAAATATCATCATATCACTTGTTTGCAAACGATGTAGAGGATTGTAACAGCATGCATTTCGGAACTAATCGCCACTCGCTTAGATAACTACAGTATATTCACAAAAGAGAAGAAAAGCTGTGTTAAGCCTACGAAAGGACGTAAAGAACAATCGATATTACAACGGCACACCGTTCGACTCTGTCGCTGTTACTGCTGGCCGCCCTGGTTCTGCGATTGTTTCAGTTGTATGAAGAACGTCACAGGGATCTTGAAAATTGGAAGCAAAGGGGCCTGTTGATGTAACCAAAAGAGCTAAGGACGGTGGAGGACCACAGTACAGAATGATTTATGTCACAACTGAGCAGAGAGCACTCAGTCCGAAGCCTTTAAGTACAGACTTCCCATGATGGAATGTGGCAGTCAATTATTGGTTGTCTGATCCTTAAAGGATCTACCCATATTCCGGGGTACTGGCGTGCCGAAACGTGGATGGCAGCCGTTTTTCTGTCGGGATAATGGCAATTGAACTCTTCCCTACATGGTACATGATGTTAACCTTCATCCTCCCTTGAATTATTATTTTAAAGTTATTCCGCTGTGTGTCCAGACGCCACATTGAGGTTG
This sequence comes from Mobula birostris, assembly GCF_030028105.1. NCBI lineage: Eukaryota > Metazoa > Chordata > Chondrichthyes > Myliobatiformes > Myliobatidae > Mobula > Mobula birostris. The sequence goes on from NC_092382.1 coordinate 84,507,850, forward strand.
AGAAAAATGTATTTTATTTGAGTTGATTGTCCTCTTACTGTGCTTCATTTTCTCAGCCAGATCATGTGAACCTTCACTTACCTTTTGCACTCAAGGTCCATCCAACAGTATATCATCAATGCTGTTAAATCTGGAACAGCAAGTGAAATATTAAACTCTATCGACCTGCTGGCTAATGGATAATGAAATTCAGTCGCCCTTTATAAATGCCCTCGAAGTAACATTGGAATGGTAAACTGTCTTCTTTCCACGTCATAGCATTTCCGTCTTGTCGACATTAGTCCAGTAAGATTGAGAATATAATCATTTCCAAAATTCCAGAAGTGCCTTTTCATTGGCAGTCTCCTCTTGAAATCCGCTCTATCAACTTCGCAATGTCTGGCCCAGCAACAGACTAACGACATATATGTAATACTCGGCCTTATAACTCACGTTCGTCGTCAAGGGGATCCTGCCGTCTGCCCGCCCAACCGTGGCTCACGTTTGCATAAATGCTGTGTAATGCACCCCGGTACAAACCCACAACGTAAACCAGCAGACAGTATACAATATGTGATTAAATGATTACCTTGATAACACTTATTTAGTGACGTGGTCAGTAGAAACAAACAAAATCAAAGGCACCACTTAATAAATTTATCAGTTCTGTGCACAAAATAATTCATTGGTGCTCACGCTTCCCTCGTTTATCCATAAACGACCTCCGAACCTCCGACAACCTCTGAACCGTCGAATTCTGCTATACGCCGTCCTGGGGCCGCCGAATGCTGCCGTAATCGTCCTTCCTCTTCGCTCGCCTCGCCGAAAAGACCGGGAACTCCAACCGTTCCCACCATAAAAGGTAGCATAACAGGTCCTTTATTGGCTAGTTCTCCCGGTATCTGTAGTTATAACCCAAACATCGCAGCTACAGAGAACCATTACGTTATCAGTTAACATTACAGAGAAGCTATTTTGTTAGCCTGAACAGTTAACAATACAGTTAATATTACCGAGAACCCTACATATAGTTAGAAGAACAAACAGCCAAGGAAGCAGGCAAGCAGAGGACAGGCAGCGTGACAGTCGAATAGATAGATAAATAGAAACACTCACAGACAAACAGACTGATATGCTGTCCGGAAAAAAAAAAAAAAACAAACTACAATCGACAAATCAATAAACAAGAACGAAGCAAGAGGGGAGAACTAGAGAAGAAAGAAAATGTCCACGTGGAGGCTTGTCAGAGGTTTCAGCGGGACATTGATAGGATGCAAAACTGGGCTGAGAAGTGTCAGACTGAGTTCCATCCATATAAGTGCGAGGTGGTTAATTTTGGTCGATGGCAGAATATAGTATAATATAAGATTCTGGGCAGTGCGGAGGATCAGAGTGACCTTGGGTTCCCAGTCTATAGGACTCTCATAGACGTTACGCAGGTTGACTCTGTAGTTAAGAAGGCATACGGTACATAGGCCTTCATCAACTGTGGGATTGAGTTTAAGAGTCGGGAAATAATGTTGCAGCTATACAGACCATGGTCAAATCGCACTTGGAGTACTATGCTCAATTCTGGTCGCCTCACTAAAGTAGGGACGTGGAAACCATAGAAAGGGTGCAGAGGTGATTTAGAAGCATGTTGCCTGTATTGGGGAGCAAGCCTTATGTAAGTAGTTTGAGCGAACCTAGCCTCTTCGCCTTGGAGCGATGAAGGTTGAGAGATGAACTGATAGAGGTGTATTAGATGATGGGAGACATTGATCCTGTGGATCGTCAGAGGCTTTTTCCCAGGGCTGAAATGGCTAACACGAGAGGGCACAGTTTTAAGGTGCTTGAAAGTAGGTACAGAGGAGATGTCAGGGGTATGTATTTTACGCAGAGAGTGGTGAGTGCGTGGAATGGAATGGTGCTGGAAGCGGATACAATTGAGTCCTTTAAGTGACTCTTCGACGTACCCGGAGCTTCGAAAAATAGAGGGTTAAGAGTACCCATTGTGGGCTGATGTGCCTGTATTGTGTTTCTGATGTGGGGAATTGACGCAGCGATGTAGTTACTACTTGGTGAGTCAGGCTACTGCATTTTCATTGTCCACAATCATGTCTTCTCTACATTAGAACAAACAACAAGCACGTCTACGGAATGCTTGCGTACGGCCCACGTGGTTCATCCTGCGTTCTCTATTTATGCTTATTGCACTGACATTCGGATTACTTCCTCAGTCTGCGGCCTTCTCCACTACCATCGTGAGGCAGAGCATAAATGAGAGTAAAGGGATCTCATCATCCAACTGACCGACTTGCAACGATTGGGAACGAACTGTGAGGTCTGTTGTTCTTACACTGGCTGAACTGTTGTCTCGTTGTTTCTATGGGCATGTCCTTCGTTTCACTAAGACAGTGACAGATTCTCCGCTGATAATCTGAAACTTTTCATATTCGGCAACTTCCTGCAATCACGTCCAAATGTTATGGTATTCTAATCAGACCAGAATTATATATTACTGCATTATGTCCTGTCCCTTTGGTCAATGCAGATATTCGTAATGCATTGAACTACACATTACTCATCCGCACCTCGACCTTCATTTATGTTTGAAATCCCATTTCCTTGCCCTTCTCTTCATCAATACTCGGAAACCCCGTCACTCTTTGCCAATTTCCCAAGCCTACTCTTCCATGGAAGGTCGTCACCATTTACATCAATATTGACCGCTTTCCGCACTTCGATGACTATCGGCAGATTGTTAAATTTCACCCCTTAACTGACAACCCATTGGCCTATTACCGCAAGTAGTATCTGACACTTCAAAGGTTCTTCCTATGTTTTATTCAGTTTACTCCATTCAGTACATATATACATCGAAGTAACATGTCACGGCAAAAGAAAAAAACAAAACAAAAAAAAACAGAATTTACAATGTCCTGCTATATTCAGAGCGAAAGCGCAGTTCAAATCTAGCTCGCTATCAGTAAGGCGACCGATTTAGTACATTGGCAATTTGTCATTCTTGGTATAAATGTAAGTAATGCGTATGCTATGTCGGTTTAAGCATTTGCATCAATTCTTTGGTCGTGTGTACTGTGATTGAAACACTGTGTCAGTGCCTCCAGTTGAACTCTGTATTATTGTGTGTTTGTCCCTAGCTGTCAGTCTGTGGTTTTGTATTGCCATGTACTCCTGTTTCCGATCCTGCTCGACTCAGGCCGCTGTATTAATGAGTACTCCGTCTCTCTTCTGTTTCTCATTATTACCTGTGTTGCTGCCACCTGTGTCTCATTGTGCTCTACCTACCATCTGCCTCTCTGTTTATTGCTCAATGTATTTCATTTCTGTGTTTACACCTGTTTGTTGCCAGATTGTTCCAGTGAGTTTTCCTGAGCCTTTCCAGCGTTTGTATCTGTACTCGGTCCGTCTGAATATCGACTCTGCCTGTTTCCCGATTCTGCACAGTACCGGTCTGCGAGTGGATCCCTGTTCCAGCGTCCTGACATACTGGTGCGAACGCTGAAGGGAGCTGGTTTACTGTGCGAGGGACTGCACTAATTTGATCTGCATACAAAATACAGGATAAACTCAGAAATTTAGGTAGCATCTATGGAAATAAGTGAACAGTCGACATTTTGGGTTCTGACCTTTACGCTGGAAAAGAAAGGGCAAGATGCCCGATTGAGAAGGTTGGGGGAGTAGAGGAGGACAATCTAGAAAGTGTTACATGGAGCCAGGTGGATGCCGTAGCGCGACGAAATAAATGGCTGGGAGTGATGTGAAAATGCAAAGGGCTGGCGAAGAAAGATTCCAATAGGAGAGAAGATCATGGGAGAAAGGGAAGGGGAAGGGAAGCAAGGGGAGGTGATAGGTAGGTACGGAGAAGAGAATAAGGCCAGAGTGGGGGAATGAAGAACAGGGAAGAAAGTGGGGAAAATACTGGAAGATATAGGTACCCATGTTCATGCCTTAATATTGGACGTTACCTAGACGGAAGGTGTTACTCTTCAAACGTGCGAGTGGCAGAAGAGGAGGCCACGGATTGACATGTCGGACTGGGAGTGGGGATAGAAATTGAAATGGCTGGCTTTTGGGAAGTTCCACATTATTTTGATGGAACTGATGAAGCGCTAATGATTTTGAAGACCTCTTGGACAGAAACGCGAACAGTTTATTCATATCCATAGGTGTTGCCTGGTCTGTTGAGTTCCTACAGCATTTTGTGTGTGTTATAATTAATTTCATTAATGTTTTCTATGCTTTCAGTATCTTCGTCAGCCTGGACGCTATGTTAGCTTAGGGCTCCTCTATGATACAGCAGTGTACAAACCACATTTTCTAAAATATTAATACTGCATGATCTACAACCGATTCATTTTTTTGAATGAACCACAGCAGCCCAATGATAGTATAGCATTGGTCTATGATGACAGAGTCTATCGAGCGAAGGAATGGACAAGATCAACAATAACCATCATGAAACCGAGAGCTGAGTCTGAGAGTGTTTCGCAACAATATTACGGACTTCCCCAATCGCCATTTCTTTGCCTTTGAGATTTTGCAATTTCGTGTCAAGCTATCCATGCTTCATCACAATTGGGATTTTACTTGAATGACATCATGTTTATTTTTACCCCAGCTGTTTCAAGACACGTCAGCCTTGTGTAGTATTGAATATTCAGTGTGCTGGAGCGAGTATAAATGAATGACCGTGGAGATTCATCAGTCAGAGTTTCTTCAGCGAGATCGCGGGCAGCTGGAAGACAGGCTGAATCTCACACAACATGCTTGAAACATTCTACATTGTGAGGAAGATATATTACATGATTATTGCCGTTATTGGTATTCCTGGTAAGAACACAGGAGAACTAGTATTTGCAGTTATGTACCCGCTGTCTTTGGGCGCGTTCATTTACCGACAGCGTTGTGATGTCGGTGTATTAGTGAATGCGGTGCAGATATTGTGACAAAACGCTATGTTAATTCAGAAGTTCCCTGCAGTAAATCAGTGGTCTCGGCTGTAAGTACAACGGAATTTCGAACAGATCTTGAGTGGGAGATCGGGGAGATGGATTAGTTTTTTTAGATTCATCAAAGGTAGTTTTGCTTCATCAACGTTAAGCCGCTTTTAAAGTAAATTCTAGTGTGCTCGGTGTCTTTAAGGGTTACCTGATGTTTTTATGTATCAACAGCGGTAAATGCTTTAAATTATGTTGCGCTGTATTTAAAAAAAAAATGATCCAAGTTTGAAGGGAGTGCGGGAAGCAAAACCCGGATGAGATTCAGCCGTGTATTAGACGTCACTTGTGAGTTAGATTCCGAACCATCGGGAGTTTCGAAAGTTCAGATAGATGTCGTTCTTTTTTTTAGTGCATCGGCGTTTGTTTCCACATCCCTATTGTCCGTAAAAAGGGCTTAATTAGGAAAGGGAAAAAAAATTGAGAGAAAACTGGCAGGGAACATAAAAACTGATTGTAAAAGCTTTTATAGATATGTGAAAAGAAAAAGATTGGTTAAGACAAATGTAGGTCCCCTACAGACAGACACAGGTGAATTGATTATGGTGAACAAGGACATGGCAGACCAATTGAATAATTACTTTCGTTCTGTCTTCACTAAGGAGGACATAAATAATCTTCCAGAAATAGTAGGGGACAGAGGGTCCAGTGAGATGGAGGAACTGAGCGAAATACATATTAGTAGGGAAGTGGTGATAGGTAAATTGAAGGAATTAAAGACAGATAAATCCCCAGGGCCAGATGGTCTGCATCCCAGAGTACTTAAGGAAGTAGCCCAAGAAATGATGGATGCATTAGTGATAATTTTTCAAAACTCTTTAGATTCTGGACTAGTTCCTGAGGATTGGAGGGTGTCTAATGTAACCTCGCTTTTTAAAAAAAAAAAAAGTAGGAGGGAGAGAGAAATAGGGGAATTATAGACCGGTTAGCCTAACATTGGTGGTGGGGAAAATGCTAGAGTCAGTTATCATGGATGTGATAACAGCACATTTGGAAAGCGGCAAAATCATCGGACAAAGTCAGCATGGATTTGTGAAAGGAAAATCAGGCCTGACGAATCTCATAGAATTTTTTGAGGATGTAACTAGTAGAGTGGATAGTGGAGAACCAGTGGATGTGGTTTATTTGGATTTTCAAAAGGCTTTTGACAAGGTCCCACACGGGAGATTAGTGTGCAAACTTCAAGCACACGGTATTGGTTGGCAGACAGGAAGCAAATAGTGGGAATAAACGGACCTTTTCAGAATGGCAGGCAGTGACTATTGGGATACTGCAAGGCTCAGTGCTGGGACCCCAGTTGTTTACAATACATATTAATGATTTAGATGAGGGAATTAAATGCAGCAGCTCCAAGTTTGCGGATGACACGAAGCTGGGCGGCAGTGTTAGCTGTGAGGAGGATGCAAAGAGGATGCAGGTTGACTTGGATATGTTAGGTGAGTGGGCAAATTCATGGCAGCTGCAATTTAATGTGGATAAATGTGAGGTTATTCACTCTGGTGGCAAAAACAGGAAAACAGATTATTATCTGAATGGTGGCCGATCAGGAAAAGAGGAGGTGCAACGAGACCTGGGCGTCATTATACACCAGTCACTGAAAGTGGGCATGCAGGTACAGCAGGCAGTGAAGGGCGAATGTCATGCTGGCATTCATAGCAAGAGGCTTCGAGTACAGGAGCAGGGAGGTACTACTGCAGTTGTACAAGGCCTTTGTGAGACCACACCTGGAGTATTGTGTGCAGTCTTGATCCCCTAATCTGAGGAAAGGCATTCTTGCCATAGAGGGAGTACAAAGAAGGTTCACCAGATTGATTCCTGGGATGGCAGGACTTTCATATGAGGAAAGATTGGATCGACTAGGCTTATATTCTTTGGAATTTAGAAGATTGAGGGGAGATCTTATTGAAACGAAGAAAATCCTAACGAGATTGGACAGGCGAGATGCAGGAAGATTGTTCCCGATGTTGGGGAAGTCCAGAACGAGGGGTCACAGTTTGTGGATAAAAGGGAAGCCTTTTAGGAACGAGATTAGGAAAAACTTGTTCACACAGAGAGTGGTGAATCTGTGGAATTCTCTGGCACAGGAAACAGTTGAGGCCAGTTCATTGGCTATATTTAAGAGGGAGTTAGATATGGCCCTTGTGACTAAAGAGATCATGGGGTATGGGGAGAAAGCAGGTACAGGGTCCCAAGTTGGATGATCAGCCATGATCATCTGAATGGCAGTGCAGGCTCGAAGGGCCGAATGGCCTACTCCTGCACCTATTTTCTATGTAAAGAACCCACCTAGTGATGTCCGCTCAAGGTTAGACAGAGTAGGTTCATGCGATTGTCCACTTTGGAACAATAAGCATCGAAACATTTAGAATTGTGCTGCAGTAATTTGGAGCAACCCCTAAAATTCTCGGATATGTTAGAAGTATCTAAATTGTCCTTCCTTTGGAATTTGGATGCTTAAAACGCCAACACGCACAATAACTGAACCTTTCAGTGGGTCAGGCAGAATCTTTAACAACGAAAATAAGATCATTCAGATAAGAGACTTTGACATAATGTCCAAAAATATTTGCAAAATTTAAAAGAAGCCTGCCAGCGAGGCCCGTATGGGCGGGCAACGTAAGAGAAGTCGAGGAGGAGACGAAGACATGCGAGAGGGGGAAATAACTTTATTTGAAACTTTGAAGTTTCTAAATGGAGAGAGGTGCAGGGAGCGGAGCTTCTCAGTCTGCTGAAACTGCCAGAACATAGGTAACGAGGACGCAGCAAACACCATCATTGAGAATGTTGTCGAAGTACCCAGGTTTTAGACCAGAGAAAAACCTGATGGTGGTAGATTTCTATTGATTTCTCCAAAGCGCCCTCGTGATCAGTTGACAGTGTCTGCTTTCCAAACACTGTTTCTCTTCCAGTCCCGAGTACCGTACACTTTCACCCGGCATGCACACGTCTCGGGCATCTGCGGCTCCCGCGTTACACATTTTAAATCTCCAGAAATGAGTTGTCTGCACAGTTCGATTGTTCTTCATTTATTCCTTCCTGAGACATAGGAAGAGGAGAATCAGTAATTAACGATTTCGTCTTGGTCTTCCCCCAGTGAATTTCGTGGCGATTGTAATCCTGTCCCGGGGAATGTGCGGCCTCTCTACCTGCACCACTCGCTACCTGGTGGTCATGGCAACGGCGGATTTACTAACCATCATCTTTCAGGTCATACTGTGGCGTATCCGTAATGATTACTTCCCTGGGACATTCCTGGACATCATCCCCGTATGCAGTGTGATCAATGCCGTGGGATTAGCAGCTATGGAATGTTCTGTCTGGTTCACTGTCACTTTTACCTTTGATCGTTTTGTCGCCATCTGTTGCCAGAAGCTGAAAACAAAGTATTGCACCGGGAAAACTGCGGCTGTGATTGTGACAAAAACCGGCGTGATCCAATGCTTTAAATGTGCGCCCTACTTCTTTATATTTCATCCAGTGAGAGTGATTGACGATGTTCCCTGGCACTGTATTATAAAATCTGCTTACTATACCGATCCCAGATGGGTGGGATTTAGATGGTTTTCCGCCGTTCTAACTCCATTACTCCCGTACGTGTTAATACTACTGCTGAATGTTCTGACAGTCAGACACATTTTAGTGACTAGTCGCGTCCGTAAGGGGCTGAGGGGTCAGAGCAAGGTGGGGAACCGCAGTGACCCGGAGATGGAGAGCAGGAGAAGGTCTGTGATCTTACTTCTCACCATCTCCGGAAGCTTCATCATCCTGTGTTCGGTGAAGTTTGCCGAATTCTTTTATAACACTACTGATGGACTGGATCGAAATAATTACAACGATTCAGAATATATAGCTGATCAATCCGGATTAATGCTGATGATATTAAGTAGCTGCACAAACACGTTTGTTTATGGGGTAACTCAGTCCAAGTTCAGAGAACAGTTCATCAGCGCAGTGAAATATCCACTCATGTCAATTATTCAAATAGTTAATAAACAAAATAGCTAAGTTCTTGTCAGAGGTGGTCGCAGTGTTTTCCATTTTGACAGTAAAGAACTTGCGATCATTGGATAAAGTAACTGCGTGGAGAAAAAATCCGATTTAGATCCCGAGAGTCACGGCACAAGAACAGATCCTTCGGTGCCCACAGAATGCGACGTCCAACTGCGACCAGTTATTCACCTGACTTTTATTTTTTTGTTTCACCACTTGTCCGCTGTCATCGCCGCTACAGCCATTACTATAATAAAAGAGCGGGTCCGAATCTAAGGATGTTCAAGACCAAATCGGCAGAAATTGGTCTCATTCGTTACTTTACTCTTTGCATAAGAATAAAGCGAAAGGAGAAAATCAACAGACTGTCGGAACATACAGTAAACTTTGCACTTCTGCTTCACACTAGATAACCTGTTATGGAGAAATGCTTAACACTGCAGAGTTCATGCATTCTCTTCATAGATGTGCAAATTTCTATGGAACGGCACCCCATTGCCGACTCTGTTCATCTCGCTTCCTAATTTCTAATAAATTCCCAGCCGAACTATCTGCATGTTGAATCCTCTCTGCACTCACAACAGTAGAATCGCAAGATTATTATTATTATTTTTATTTCTCAGCTAAAGTTAATCAAAATTGACGTGTGCAGATAGACAAGCAGACTCATTTCTCAATATTTGAGGAGCTTTCGGACTATTCTATCGTTGTTTCATTCTGTGCCTTTCTGGAGATGTATATTGTTTTGTTGATCTAATTTTTTACTGTTATCGCGTCGAGACTTTGGAGTGAATTAAGTAGCAGATATTAAAAGTGGAACAACATACACGCTGCTCATCTATCACACTCTTTCAATTTTTTTTTGAATTCGGCATATTTCTGGTGTTATTTCAGGGTTGATTGCAGAATGTGGTGTGTGTTTGGAATGGCGATATCTATTAAGTAATTTTTTGATTGTTTATCCTGTAATATTATATCGGGACAGACGTATTATTTATTGCCCTATCTATTATAATAGATCCGTCATGGTATTGTTTCATAACTCTGACTCTACAACTAGATGAGTTTTGTATTTATAGTAATGTATGGGATTTTTTTTCATGAGTTTATGTTTTAAAGCAGGATTTTAGTGAAGGATACTTGTCTCTTGACTGTGCCTGTGTGATCATTAGATTGAGTTAAACTGGTGCTGGCTCCTGTAATGAGCTAGATTGTTTCTTATTTCAGTTTGAATTTTCTGCATTTATTGTCTTCAATTTGTGTGCCTTTTATTGCGTGTTTTTGGTATTTTTGTGTTAAACGCCTGGTCATGTTTTGCCACAAGAAACACCTGTTTCTGTGATGAAGTTTTCAACTCTGAGCCAGGCATTTGACGAATGCTTGTCAACATCTGCTCTGCTCAGTTCGTGGGGATCTCTTCCATGGAGTTAACTGTATCTACTGAAGTCATAATTGCTTCATATTTGTCGGTTGTACCTCTATTTCATTTCAGCAGCGTGCACTTCGTACAAGAATAGCATGTAGAAACATTGAAAACCTACAGCCACAATAGAGGCCCTTCGGCCCACAATGTTGTGCCGAACATGTGTACTTATTTTAGAAATTACCTGGGGTTACCCATAAACCTCTAGTTTTCTATGTTTCATGTATCTATCCAGGAGTCTTTTAACAGACCCTATCGTATCCACCTCCACCACAATCGCCGGCAGCCTACTCTATGCACTCACCACTATCTGCGTAAATAACTTACCCCTGACATCTCCTCTGTACCTACTTCCAAGTACCTTAATTGTGTCCTCTCGTGTGAGCCATTTCAGCCCTGAGAAATAGCCTCATACTATCCATACGAGCAATGCTTCGCATCATCTTGTACAACTCTATCAGGTCACCTCTCATCCTCAGACACTCCAAGGACGCATCGTGTGTTGAATCCTGTTTTCGACGATGGAAACATATCCTGAGAAGGTTTACTGTGAATGAAGTTCCCCCAAAACAATCACAAAACATATAGCATAATTCTAAGTGCATGACTGTAAATTGCCCTCCTCGAGATTGCACTTTCACAGAGCGAACACTGGAGGGCAGCACAGAATGAACAGTAGGGGCCAGCGCCGAGCAAACACCGGAGATCAACCCTGCAGACCAGCAGATCCCAGCGCAGCACTGTTCCTGGGAGCCCATGAGAAGCCCTCTGGATGGCTGCAAGCTGCCTTTGCGTCCAAGTTGACCCTGCTGCGGAGACGGAGACCTCACTACAACAGCGTCAGCACAGGTCCCCACCACCGGTTTTTCCAATGATCTTGTGAACTCCACATGCAGTTCATCTGAAGCATGCAGAACCAATGCAGTCGTTGATATTTGTCGCTACGTGGAATAGACTATATTCCAAGCCTGCCCTGCTAACCATCTCACAATTTTCCGACGCTACATCGATGACTGCATTGCTGCTGCTTCCTGCACCCATTCTGAACTCGTCGAAGTCAACAACTTTGCCTCCAATCTCCACCCCGTCCTCAAATTCACCTGGTCCGTTTCCGAAACCACCCCCCTTGCCTTTCTGGATCTCACTGTCTCTACTTCCGGAGACAGCTTATTCACCGATGTCTTTTACTAACCCACGATATCTCACTGCACCTCGCCCCATCTTGCTTATTGTAAGAACGCCATTTATTTCATTCAATTCCTCTGACTGACGTTGGTTGATTCTCGTTTCCTTGTCTGCAAGAATGCACCACCTGCTGGCGATGATCTGAATTACACAAATAAAGCAGAGTGAGTCAGTTGTTGTCCCCTTCAATTTTAAAACACTCCTGTAAGGTTGGTGCTCCGTCTCCTACATTCCAGGGAGTAAAGACATCCTCTCTCCAGATTGTGGCCATCCTCTCCTCAGAATAGAGGCCTTCTGGTCTTTACAGCATGCTCGCAAATCTTCTCTGCACTCTTTCCTCTTTAACCAAGTCTTTTCAAACATATAGCGTCTAGAACTATACTTTGTACTGCTAACACTGTCTCACCAACGACTTATACAACGGCCCCATAGCGGCTAACACAACTCTTTACAGTTCGAACGACCCGGCTTCCATTTCCGCCGCTGTCTGTAAGAGTTTGCAGGTTCTCACTGCGATCGCATGGGTTTTCCCCGAGTGATCCGGTTTCCTCCACAGTCTCAAGACGTACCGCTGGGCAGGTTAATTGGTCATTGTAAATTGTCCTGTGATAAGACTAGGATTAAATCTTGGGATTTAATGGGTAGCGCGGCTCGCTGTATCTCAATATTGAATAAATAAAATGATGTCCCAGCTCCTGCACTCAGTACCCGGACTGTTGAAGGACGACGTGATAAACACGTCTTCACCACCCCGTGTCGCCGCATTGAGCGAACTGTGCACTTATTCTCCTCGGTCCCTCTGTTCTCCGACAATCTCAGACCATGAGCTGCTTGTTGCCGCGAAGGTGAGGAACAGACTCAGTGGATTAAACCTGGTAGAGATGAAGCCAAAAGAACTGTGGATAGAAGTAAAGAGCATTATACAAGAGGTGGAGACAAAAAATATCAAACCCTTGCTTTGAAGCAGGCGGCCATTGTTCTTAATTTTTAGGTTAACCTGTCAATCATGCAAACAGGTAACAGTAGCAACACACAAGTCACCGGGGCCAGAAGTGACTTAAAAATAAAAACAAATATCTCCTTGATCGCTGTTCCAATGCACAGACAACTGGTTGTTTGAAAATTAAAAAATCCGAAATAAGTATCAGAAGCTGAATTATTCCCTCCTTAATTCCCTGAGAGTGTCAGTTTCTGAGAGTGTGGATACGGTGTATCGTTTTGTTACAAATAGCCCCGCCCACCGCCCCACACGGATCTCCCGTAACCATGGCAACACACAATGCTGGAGGAACTCAGCAGGTCAGGCAGCTCTCTGGATGGGTGTAAATAGTCAACGTTGTGGACCGAGTACCTTCATCAGGACTGGACTGGAAAGGGGAAGAGGGCAGATGATTGACTGATTTGGAAGGTGCGGCTTGTTATTCTGTGAGACTCGGTGCTCAGGGTCTGCGAGCAAGCAGCTGCCTGTCCTGTCCGTGCACATTCCTCAGAACAGGGAGCGGCCTTTCTGCTGAAATCAAATCGAACCCGTTCGACAAAACAATGTCATTCAAGCATGAAGGAAGTTTAATATTGTAATTAACCCTTTCTGCTACAGGGAAGAGCGATAGAACCGGTGACGCGATGTAAGGACATTACCAGGGGTATCGAACCCGCAAAGTTACCAGTTACTTCGCTCCCCTGTTTGCTGCCAGCTTCCAGTATTTTGTTTTTATCTCAGACTCCTGTCATCTGTAGATGCGCTAAAAATAATTATCACGCTTCCTTCAAATAAGTCAAACCGACGCATTCCGAAAAGCGACGTTTCGTAATATAGCCGGGATTCGCCCTGTCATTCTGAGTAGTTGCGTTTTAATGAGGGACAGAGAGATCGGTGACAGATCACTGCTCCGTGGGATTTCACATGTTGCTACCGGTGTGAAAAATGCCTTCAGCTCTCACTCAGTAGAAACCGCCCTGGAGAATATTTCTGGTTGACGGTAACGACGTCGTTTCTCTTAATCCATTTGGACAATGATTGACCCGTTAACATGAACATGTCAGGTCTGCCCTCTGCCACTAAATTCACTCCCGATCCCGATCAAAGCCGAGTTTCGCTGTAAACGCTGAATACTTGTACAGACTCATACACAACACTTACCTCTGATGCTGTAACCGGACGGCGTTCAGTGTGGTCCCGGGAAATCACAGACTGACTTCCCGGGTGACCGACAATGGTCCTGCACCGGTGTGCTCACCCTGTACGGAGAGTTGAGTCTGAGCTGCTGCTCCCGAGTCCGTCGGTCATTACAGATGGACAGGGCTGGGTGAGCCAGGGTAGAGCGGGACTGCCGCGGTCCGGGTCACACTAACTCTCACCGGCTCAGGACGGGTCCGACAGCAGGAGTGGGATCAATGTAGCAACCTTAGAGAGAAAAACAAACAGGCTGCGCTAACCATTCTGTCCGGATTTCCGTGTAAATCTCTCCTTTTTCTCTCATCGCAACCAGTGGGGCGGAGTTTCCCTATTTAACACAGCGAGTCCCAGGCTGCCGATTTGATCCAGCCCGGGTTCTGGGAGGGTCTGAGTTCCGCCCTCTGTGCAAACGGGACTGCCCGGCGTAGGTATTGTTAAGGGGGACAGCCACAGGGGTGCTCCCTAGCCTCTGACTGCCGCCGCTCCCTCTCCTGACTGTTACCGTCTTATCTGCCTCCCGAGACCCCGGTGTGACTACCTGCCTCTAGCTGCTCCCTATCACCTCCTCACTCTCCCTGACCAGACGAAGGACATCGGGCTGCATCTCCAGCTCCCTAACGCGGTCCCGCTGGAGCTGCAGTTCGACGCACCTGGTGCAGAAGTGGCCGTCCGGGAGGCTGGGAGTCTCCAGGACCTCCCACATTTGACACCGAGCTCAGAACGCCGGCCTCACACACATAATTTCTGTCAGCATTGTACACAAGTAACGTACCTCGCCTTGACCCCTTCCCTCCCAAGCCCCGTTGAGCCAAAGCCTTCCTACTCTGTCTCGCTCCACTCTTTCGCCCGCTGTAGAAAGCTGTCTTCTTTTTAAACTCTTCTCGCTGTTCTCACTGGATGACCTCAATGAGGTTTTGCAGTCGTGCCCGTTCAAACCGCTGAAGAAATAACTAGCAAACCCCACTCTGTTGTGTCTGAAACAGCGGAACCCCCGAATATTGAGCTGCCAGTCCTGCCTCTCTAACCAAGTCTAACAGCTACAATGGGTTACCTGCCTTTGCTTCAATACTTCTTGCTTTGTAATTTACCAAACTCAGAACATTAGTCACAGCAATTTACCAAACTCAGAACATTAGTCACAGCAATTTACCAAACTCAGAACATTAGTCACAGCAATTTACCAAACTCAGAACATTAGTCACAGCATGATTAACCTTTTGATTCATGACTTTGTCTGCGGTCTTAACAATCTATTAAAGAAATTTGGATAAGTACATGGATGGGAGGGGAAGGGGGCGTGTCAATGAGACTCGGCTGATTAAAAGCTCGACACAGAGACCGGGAATCGAGCAGAGTAAAACTCCTGGTGTGGGACAGGGAGACAGGGAATCATGCGCCGTAAAACACCTACCGTGAAATAGGGAGACTGGGAATGGGAACCGTGTGCTATGGATTTGTTCAGAGACTTGTGATGAGCCATGACTGACATCCTTGGCACTGTGAGGGAATAAGTAGTTAGTCTAATAACTTTGACCAGTCACAGCACCTCTCTTCACTCATCCATGTCTCCTCGCCACGGATCTCCTTCACCCTGCTCTCTTCACCATCCCTCTCCCTATCCGCGCATAAACCTTCCATAAGACCATAAGATATAGGAGTAGAAGTAGGCCATTCGGCCCATCAAGTCTGCTCCGCCATTCAATCATGGGCTGATCCAATTCTTCCAGTCATCCCCACTCCCCTGCTTTTACCCCATTCCCTTTGGATTATACATTTCCTGGATAATCCTCTCTACTCGCCACCCATCACACTCATCCCTCCTTTCTTGCCACCTCCTCATGCTCACCCCACCCTTCGCATCCCACAGCTTCACTAGTTCTACCTCAAGCCTGTCTCCTTAACCCTTCTCTCATTCCCACTCACCAGCCCTTTCTCGCTGCACAGTCGGTCACCCCTCCCTTCTCAAAAAAAGAAAGCTTCCTGCAACAGAAAATACGACAAGTCGTACATAAAACACGGATTTATTGCGACCGGTGACTCGCACGCTCCAAGCCCCCTGTGTGTGGTATGTGGAGACAAGCTGTCTAATGAGGCAATGAAGCCCTCAAAACTGCTTCGGCACCTTGAGACCAAGCACCCTGCACTTAAAGACAAACCCGTTGAGTTTTTTGTGTGGAAAAAATGTGAGCAAGCGGGACAGGAGCAAGTGGGACAGAAGGAAGTGCTGAGAGCCACCACCTCCACAAACGCTGCCGCTCTGAGAGTGTCGTACTTAGTGGCTAGCCGGATTGCTAAGGCTAAAAAGCCTTTCACCGTTGGTGAAGAATTGATTCTGCCTGCTGCCAAGGTCATGTGCCGTGAACTGTTGGGAGAAGCTGCAGCTAACAAGATGGCACAGGTTTCTCTTTCAGCTACCACAGATTCAAGGAGAATCGATGCCATAGCGGAGGACATCGAAGCACAACTGTTGGAACGGCTTAACGAGTCACCATGGTATGCTATCCAGGTCGACGAGTCTACCGATGTCGACAACAAGGCAATACTGCTGGTTAATGTGCGATATATATTTCAAGACGATGTGCACGAGGATATGTTGTGTGCACTGCCGTTGCCAACTAACACAACTGGGGCAGAACTATTCAAGTCTTTGAATGACTACATGTCAGGCAAACTGGACTGGTCATTCTGTGTTGGAATATGCACAGACGGGGCTGCAGCTGTGACTGGACGGCTGTCTGGTTTCACTACCCGAGTCTGGACGGCTGTCTGGTTTCACTACACTGTGTCACACACAGCGAAATGCTGGCTAGCCGAAAAGTGTCACCTGATCTTAACAGCGTGTTGAGTGACGTTGTTGAAGTTGTCAATCACATCAAAGCAAAAGCCCTTGACTCGCGTCTGTTTGAGCAGCTTTGCGAGGAAATGGATGCAGAACACAAACGCCTTCTCTTACACACTGAAGTCAGGTGGCTATCAAGGGGGAGAGCCCTGGCCAGGGTTTTTGAGTTAAGAGAGCCGCTACAGAGATTTCTTTCAGGAAAAAAGTCACCACTGGCAGCACACTTCAGTGACGAGGAGTGGAGAGCAAAACTCGCTTATCTGTGTGACCTCTTCAACCTGCTCAATGAACTCAATTTGTCACTTCAGGGGAGAATGACAACTGTCTTCAAGTTGGCAGATAAAGTGTCTGCTTTCAAAGCCAAACTGGAACTGTGGGGACGGCGAGTGGACAGGGGCATATTTGACATGTTCCCAACATTAGCTGGGATTTTGGGGGAGACTGAGGCTGCACCGTCCCTCTCACAGCTGGTGCGCGATCACCTATCTTCGCTGGCGACAGAATTCGAGTGTTACTTCCCAACCGCAAATGACCCGAGACGTGCAAAGGAATGGATCCGTGTCCCATTTGTGAATGTTCCCAGTGAATCATCCATGTCAGCGCGGGAAGAAGATCAACTCCTCGAGCTTGCAAGTGACAGTGGGCTGAAAAGTATGTTTGACATAACATCTCTGCCGGCATTCTGGATCAAAGTCAAGGCTGAATATCCTGAGATAGCCACGAAAGCACTGAAAACGTTGCTTCCATTTCCGACATCATGTCTCTGTGAAGCGGGGTTTTCTGCAATGAATGCAATGAAAACTAACTTGCAGAATAGACTGGACATAAGGAACTCCCTTCGAGTATCGCTGTCTCCCATCACCCCTCGATGGGACCGTCTTGTTGCAGGAAAACAAGCCCAGGGCTCCCACTGATTCAGTGATATTGGTGTGTTGCAATGATTTTATATGTTCATGTGAGGAAAATATGTGCTGTGTGTTTAATATCCAAACGTTACATAAAATGTTATGAAGCTATTGACTTATAAGTGACTTATAGTTGAGTTATCACTATATTCATGCAACGAAAATATGTGCTGTGTGTTTAAAAATAAATTCATTACATAAACCCTTTTAGAAACGAAATTGAATGTATTAGCCACTTATAAGTGACTTATAGTTGACTTATCACCTGTATTCTGGTCGTGATTAACACCACCCAACCCCACCCTCGTCGGCCAGTCTGCAAGAATATTGTCAATATTAAACCGGTCCGCAGTGCGAAAAAGGTTGGTGACCCCTGGTTTAAAATGAGAGAAAGTCAACATGATTTGAGAGGAATGTGTATATTTCAAAATCAAAGGATAAGAACAAATGTAAAAGAATCATTGTATTTCAGTCAGAGGGCTGAATCTATGGAACAGTTGTAGTGAGAATTTAAAAACATGCACCACACTTAAAAAAGTTTTTAAAAATATATCAGAATAATTTAATGAACAAATATAAAACACATGATTTAAAATAAACGGGAGTAATGTAAATTAATGATACTTGGAACTGGATTTTGTGTTAAAAGATTATCAATGTTTTCATTTTGACGTGAAGATTGACACCAAATATGTTTTTGTATAAGTAAGAGGGGTAGGTGTAATAAGCTGTAGCTTCAGCTTCACCTTTCGGTTTGTGTTAAAGAATATCTATGTTTTTGTTGTTTAATGAAATCATCGTTGAGAATGATGTTTTTTGTTGTTTGTACTGACCAAAAAATAAAATTTCATTCATATCCTTCCCACCATTCAGCCCACACCACCCGTACACGTAGTCAGATCCCTTTCACCCACATCCACCCTTCCAGCAAGGGGACCCACAACTAACTGATTCCACAATCCCAGCTCAGCGCAAAATAAAACCGGGGCTGCAAGACCGGAGATCCCGGAGCCTCTAACTGTCCGGCAGAGCTCGTACTCGAACATTTCCCACTGCGACCGGCCCTCGATTTACACAAACCCGAGATCAGCCCCTTCCTCACCGCCGCCCGTACAGGAGGAACACCGGCGACGGCTGGGGTCTGCACCGAGTCTGCGCTTTGCAGGAGGTTCGCCGCGACACCACCAGTCTGCAGATGCTGGAAATCCGAAGCAACACAAACAAAATGCTGGCGGAACTCGGCAGGCCGGGCAGCAGCTATGGACAGTCAACGTTTCCAGCTGAACCCTCCTTCAGGAATGAGAAGGGGGGAAATATCGGAACAAAAACGGGGCGGGTGAGGAAGGGGTATCGATAATCCACAATGAACTTTAATGACCAATAAATATAATTCCTCTCTTTGATCAGCTGTCTGAATGATTCCCTGACTCTGAGAGGAAGGGGTGTCTATGGTCCACATTGTCAGGGTGTTGAGTTTACCAGGAGACAAAGACTGCAGGGACAGGAGGTTTTCTGGTCACTAATACACTGTGTGTGGACCCCGCTGGCAATTCTGGTGTTGTGACCCGAATCGAGACAAACACCACGCTGCCCACTCCACCAACAACACGGCACAGCCGGACACATAACAGGGACTTTACATCTCACAACACTGGATTCAGTGATGAAACCCGTGATTAATGTTGTTGTCCCAGTGAAATCATAAGAAACGTCCATTCAGGTGTTTTTAAATACACGCACACCCCCACCCGCCTGACGTCACACATGGTTCCCCTCGTGCGTAGCTGACGTCACACACGCGCTGCTCTGCTCGCGCTGAGGCGGTTTAACGGCTGAGCTACCGACCACGAGACCCCTCCACCCTCACCTCCGCTGCGCTGTAGTCATTGGCCCGAGGCGATGTCAATCACTGTTTACGCGCAATAGCGGAGGCGGACCAGCCGAGAGGGCGTTACCCCGCTGACATCTCTTCTCAAAGAGGAACAAATCCCAAAGTAAATGTCCGCTTTCTGATTTATTTCCATTTCCCTCCGAGGGAAGTTGGGGCGTTTGTGAAGCGTCTCCTGCGGCCGGAGTCTGATGTATCGCTGAGAGGTAGGAGGAGACCGCTCGGCCCGTCGGTTTGATGCCGGTTCCCCGGGGAGGGAGAGGATGAAGACGGTGAGAGAGGGGGCGGACAGGATGTTTGTCCCGGTGGGGACAGGAGGGGCTCATCTGTGGAAATGTCTGAGCCCACGGTGGTGGCGATTCACCACATTGGGGGCAAACACCGGCAGACTGTTGCCCTGCAAGCGGGGACAGGACTGGAGTTGGGAGGGTGGATGAGGAGAGGAGATTTCGGATAGTGGGGGTAAGATCTCGAAAGATCATTGCTAATGGCTCCACATCCCTTCAGCCACTTCTTTCAGATCTCTGGGGTGTTCACCATCTGGTCCAGGTGATCTATTTACCTTCAGACCATCTCTGTTTCCCAAGAAACTTCTCCTGAGTAACGTAACTTTACACATTCTGACCACTGACATCTGGGACTTTCATATTCCTGCCAGTGTCTCCGACAGATAAGAGTGATGTACAATACTTATTCAGTTCATCAGTTCACCTTCCACCCCCACCCCATTACTACCTCTCCAGCATCATTTCCCAGTGGTTTCCACCTCTCTTTTACACTATATGTACCTGAAGAAAAATTTGGTATCCTCTTTAATAGTACTGGCAAGCTCACCTATGTATTTCATCTTTTCCTTCTTAATTACTTCAGTTGCATTCTGTTGGTTTTTAAAAGCTTCCCAATCCTCTAACTTCCTAGTAATTTTTGCTCCATGCTCTCTCTTTGGTTTTTATGTCGTCTTTGGTTTCTCAAATTCCAACTATTGCTGCTCTGTTTTCATCCTTCCCATGTTCTTTTCAAATCAATTTTGACCAATTCTGCTCTCATGCCTCTGTAATTCTCTTTATTCCACATCTGACTTTAGCTTCTCCTTCTCTAATGTCAGGGTGAATTTGATCATATTAAGATCACTTGCCCCTAAGGGTTCTTTGAACTTAAGTGACCTAATTAAATCTGGTTCATTACAACACACAATCCAGAATAGCTGATCCCCAAGTGGGCTCAAACTCGAGCTGCTCTAAAAAAGCATCTTGTAGGATCTCTACGAATTTCTCCTCTTGAGACCAACACCATCCTAATTTTCCTAATCACCTGCATGACAATCCCCCATGACTATTGTAACATTGCCCTTTTGGCACACATTTTCTATCTCCCATTTTATTTTGTGGACCACATATTTACTACTGTTTGGGGGTCTCCATACAATTCCCATCAAAATTTATTTATTTATTTATTTATTTATTTATTTATTTACATTTGCTGCTCCTTAAATCTACCCACAGATTCTACACCTTCCAACCCTATGCCACTTCTTTCTAATGATTTTGTTTAATATTTTACCAATAGAGCCACACAACCCCACTACCAGCTTGTTCTTTTAAGAAACATACAAGTATCTGGGAAACACGAGGACCTGCAGATGCTAGAAATCCAGAGAACTACACACAAAGTGCTGGAGGAGCTCAGCATGTCAGGCAGCATCTATGGATGGGAATCAACATTTCGGGCCAAGACCCTTCATTGGGACTCTTGACACCCACATATCTGGAATATCAACAAGCAAAGAAAATAGAAAGTAGTGCAAAATAGGGAAAACCTTTAAGAAAATTTAGTTCAAAGTTTTTTAAAAAACTGCCAAACAGAGCTCAATAGTTAACAAATTCAACAAAGGCAATAAACATCTTCATCAATTGACTTTTTTTTGAAATAAAAAAAATATCTTGGTCCCATTTCAATCAGTCAAATTTACAAAGATAAATAAGAACTTTAGAAAAGTTTAGAATAGACCATTGACACTCAAACCCACTTAGATTAACATTACCTTGGACAGGAGGAAGAGAAGTAACACACATGAAAAAAAAAATCACACAACAGTCAGATAAAACTTCTAAGTATACACTTTCATCAAAAATGAACAGGATTCAGCACTCCAGGTGTGTCTATGCCATCGTGATAAGAAATACAGACCAGAAAACTTCAATGAGAGGACAACTCAGAGAAATGAATCATCACAATGGAAGAAAACATTAACCAGTCGAATGAGTATGACCCTTCATGGGAGACATCCCAACCATCTGAGCAGACAAGATAGTGACAAGGAAGCATGGAGCACCTGACTGAGAGTTGGAGAACTCTTCCCAGTGTCACGTACACGCAACCCAGTAAAAGTATCAGCAGCAATAGAACACACGTTACGTGGTATCTTATGGTGTTGTTTCACTAAGTACCGGAGACAGAGTTTAAAACAGAACTGATTTATTTGTCACAGATCCAGAATATTAAACTCCAGTCCCATTAAAGGTGAATGTGCAGTAGAAGAAACTTCTCCCATGCCCAGTGACCAGGGTGCAGAACTGGGTGTGGTGAGCAGCAGCAATAATTGCAGAATTCATAAACTTAAAACTTTTCTGACTACAGTAGTGTGTCATAAAGTTACATACATGACTGAACACCTTCCACAGTCACAGCAGGTGAACAGCATCTCCGCTGTGTGAACTTACTGGTGTCCCTTAGACCAAATAGATGGGTGAAACCCTTCCTTCAGTCTGAGCAGGTGAATGGCCTCTTTCCAATGTGTACTGCCTGGTGTGCCAATAGGTCAGATGACCGAGTGAATCCCTTCCCACACACTGAGCAGATGAATGGCCTCTCCCCAGTGTGAACTCGCTGATGTAGCTTCAGGTGGCATGATTGAGTGAATCCTTTCCCACAGTCTAAGCAGGTAAATGGCTTCTCCCCAGTGTGAACTGACTGGTGTGCTTGTAGGCTAGCTAACTGTGTGAATCCCTTCCCACACAACGAACAGGTGAATGGCCTCTCCCCAGTGTGAACTCTCTGATGTACCTTCAGTTGAAATGACCGGGTGAATCCCTTCCCACAGTCTGAGCAGGTGAACAGCCTCTCCCCAGTGTGAACTGACTGATGTGTCAGCAGGTGAGATGACAAAGTGAATCCCTTCCCACAGTCTGAGCAGGTGAACAGCCTCTCCCCAGTGTGAACTGACTGATGTGTCAGCAGGTGAGATGACAAAGTGAATCCCTTCCCACAGTCTGAGCAGGTGAACAGCCTCTCCCCAGTGTGAACTTGCTGATGTGCCTTCAGTTGAGATGACTGAGTGAATCTCTTCCCACAATCCGAGCAGGTAAATGGCTTCTCCCCAGAGTGAACTGACTGATGTGCTTGTAGGCTAGCTAACTGTGTGAATCCCTTCCCACAGTCTGAGCAGGTGAATGGCCTCTCCCCAGTGTGAACTCTTCGATGAACCTTCAGTTGAAATCTCCCAATGAATCCCTTCCCACAGTCTGAGCAGGTGAATGGCCACTCCCCTGTGTGAACTGACTGGTGTCTCCGTAGGGTGGATGAGTGTGTGAATCCTCTTCCACAGTCTGAGCAGGTGAATGGCTTCTTTCCAGTGTGGGCTGTCTGGTGTGTCTGTAGGCTGGATAACTGAGTGAATGTCTTCCCACAATCCGAGCAGGTGAACGGCCTCTCCCCAGTGTGAACTGACTGGTGTCTCAGTAGGTTAGATGATGAAGTGAATCCCATCCCACAGTCTGAGCAGGTAAACGGCCTCTCCCTGGTGTGAACTGACTGGTGAGCCAGAAGGTTGGATGATTGAGAGAATCCCTTCCCACATTCTGAGCAGGTGAATGGCCACACTCCAGTGTGAACTGATTGGTGTGTCTTTAGGCCAGATGACCTAGTGAATCCTTTCCCACAGTCTGAGCAGGTGTACGGCCATTTCCCAGTGTGAACTGACTGGTGTGCCTGTAGGTGGGATGACTGAGTGAATCCTTTCCCACACTCTGAGCAGGTGAAAGGCTTCTCCCCAGTGTGAATGCGCTGATGTACCTTCAGTTGACATGACCGAGTGAATCCCTTCCCACAGTCTGAGCAGGTGAACAGTCTGTCCGCAGTGTGAATTTGCCGATGCACCTTCAGTTGAGATGACAGAATGAATCCCTTCCCACAGTCTGAGCAGGTGAATGGCCTCTCCCCAGTGTGAACTCGCTGATGTACCTTCAGTTGAGATGACAGAATAAATCCTTTCCCACAGTCTGAGCAGGTAAACGGCCTCTCCGCTGTGTGAACTGCCTGGTGTGCCTGCAGGTTGGATGAGCGAGCGAATCCCTTCCCACATTCTGAGCAGGTGAACGGCCTCTCCCCAGTGTGAACTGTTTGGTGAGCTAGTAGGTTTGATGAGCGAGTGAATCCCTTCCCACAGTCCGAGCAGGTGAATAGCCGTTCCCCGGTGTGAATTCGCTGATGAGCCATTAGGTCAGATGATCGAGTGAATCCTTCCCCACAAATTCAGCAGGTGGCCAGCCTCTGCCCAGTGTGAACTGACTGATGTGTCCGCAGGTGGGATGACTGACTAATTCCCTTCCCACATACAGAACAGTGAGTGGCCGTGTCCCAGTGTGGAATTGCTGATGGACTTTCAGTTCAGATGACCGAGTGAATCCATTCCAACAGTGTGAGCAGGAAGGATGATTGAGTGAATCCCTCGATCCACTTCTTAATGGACAAGAAGGGCAACACTGGTGTGTTGTCTCTGAGATTCTGGGAGACAAATTCCTTGCCGTTCTTAACCTGTGAAAAGATTTACAAAATACATCAGTGGGTGAAGGCAACATTTCAGATGAGATCACTTTAGTCACCAAGATGTGATCTGACATCACACTGTGCTTGGGCCCTGACGATTTCTGCACTTGTCTTCCGCAGGGTCCTAGGGAACAACTTGTCAGGCCCTGGGGATTTATCCACGGTAATTTGCCTTAAGACAGGAAACACCTCCACCTGTGTAATCTGTACAGGGTCCATGAAGTTGATGCTGCTTTGCCTCACTTCTATAGACTCTGTGTCCAACTCCTGAAAAATAGAGATGCAAAAAAAAAATTTTAAATCTCCCCCATCTATTTTGTCTCCTCATATAGATTACCGTTCTGATCGTCCAGAGTGGGCATGGTTCTGTATTGACATTCTCCATGTTTCTGTGGCAGAGAAGCTGGCCAAACTTGTTTGGAAGGGAAACGGTAGGAGTGACAATGGAGCAGCAATGGCTGGAGTTTCTGGGAGCAATTCAGGAGCTGAGTGATTGATACATCCCAAAGAAGTGGAAGCATTGTAAAGGCAGGAGGACATAACCGAGGCTAAAATGAGAAGCCTAAGCCAACATAAGAACCAAAGAGAGGCCAAACAAAAGAGCAAAAACTGCTAGGAAGCTTTTAGAAAGCAACAGAAGCTGACTAAAAAAAAATGTCAGATGATCTCAGGGCGTGGAATTATGATTATTGTAGTCATTAATGCGTCTTTGTAGCACCCAACAGTCTGAGGCATTTAGAGGAACAAAATATCTGGGGCCTCGATATCTCTTGAAAACCAAGGTTCCCTGCACCAGCTACCTTTCAACTTTTACTTTGACAGGCACATACAAACCCTAACCCTCAAAACTTCACTTCTGAAGGCCTCCCACTTACCAAGTACTCCCTTGTCAGAAAACAGCCTGTGCCAATCCACACTTGTCAGATCCTTTCTGATACCATCAAAATTGACCTTCCTCCAATTGAGAATTGAACCCATGGTTCAGGCCTCATTTTTTCTATATTAACTTGGAATCTCATGACATTATGATCACTACATACAAAGTGTTCCGATACACTAATTTCTGTTACTAGCCCTGGATTATTTTCTAATAGCTTATTGCACACTTCTATGTCGGGAGTTCTACGTGCTGACTTCGGGCACATTTGACAAACTCTACCCATCCAGTCCTTTTATATACGGGAGCCCCAGTAATCTTTGGGAATTTAAAATCGCTCACTATATGAAGCATTCTTTCTTGGCATAGTCTGTGATCTCTCCACAAATTTATTTCTCTGAATTCCTCAGATTGTTGGGTGCAAACAAGTCCCAGCAATAGCTACAATATCACATTCCATGCCCTGAGGTCTCTGGTGTCAAGAAAACAACCTCTCTCTCATTGTCACAAAAACAAAGGAGCTGATTGTGGACTGCAGGAAGAATGGAGACAGGCTAACCCATATTTGCACCAATGGATCTGGGGTTGAGAGGGTGAACAGCTTTAAGTTCCTCGTCAGACACATCACAGAGGATCTCATGTGGTCTGTACAACAGTGCCTCTTTCACCTCAGACCGTTGTAAGAAGTTTGAAATGCAGCCCCCAATCCGAAGAACTTTCTGCAGGGACACAATTGAGAGCATCCTGACTGGCTGCATCACTTCCTGGCATGGGAACTGTACTTCCCTCAATCACAGACTTTGTAGAGTGGTGTGTACAGCCCAGCACATCTGCAGTTATGAACTTCCCATGATTCAGGACATTTACAAAGACAGGAGTGTAAAAAGGGCCCGAAGGATCATTGGGGACCCGAGTCACCCCAACCACAAACTGTTCCAGCTGCTACCATCTGGGAAACAGTACCGCAGCATTAAAGCCAGAACCAACAGGATCCGGGACAGCTTCTTCCACCAGGCCATCAGACTGCTTAATTCATGCTGATACAATTGCATTTCTAAGTTATAGTGACTGTCGTGTTCTATTATAACTTACTAAAAATTGCACGTTGCACATTCAGACGGAGATGTGACATAAAGATTTTTACTCCTCATGTATGTGAAGGATGTAAGTAATAAAGTCAATTCAATTCAATTCACCCTCTCCACTATCTGTTCTGTCATTCTGGCTCCCATTCCCACTACAACTTCAGTTTAACCCAGCCTGTCTCCACCACACTAGCACCAGCAAGCCTTACCACTACGACATTAGTCCCCTTCTAGTTCTGGTACCCTAACTACTGAACCCACATCACCCCCTTGACTTTCCTCTGCCAGGTAACCCCCCCCCCCACCTCCTCCAACAGTTTCTAAAGTGGTAGAATATATAGACCACAGAAAACCTACAGCACAATACAGGCCCCTCTGCCCACAAAGCTGTGCCGATCATGACCCTGGCTTAGGACTACCTGGGCTTACCCATAGCCCTCTATTTTTCTAAGCTCCATGTAGCCATCCAGGAGTCTCTTAAAAGACCCTATTGTTTCTGCCTCCACCACCACCGCCAGCAGCCCATTCCATGCACTCACCACTCTCTGCATAAAAAAAAACTTACCCCTGATGTCTCCTCTATACCCACTTCCAAGCACCTTAGAACTATGCCCTCTCGCGCTTGCCATTTCAGCACTGGGAAAAAGCATCTGACTATCCACATGATCAATGCCTCTCATTATCTCGTACACCTCCATCAGGTCACCTCTCATCCTCCATCGCTCCAAGGATAAAAGGCTGAGATCACTCAACTTATTCTCATAAACCATGCTCCCTAATCGACACAAAGTCCTTGTAAATTTCCTCTGCACCCTTTCTATGGTCTACCTGTTGTTGTGGGGGATGGCCACAAGAGTACTGTACTCTGCGATGGCTATTTAACCTCATTCCCCTTCCTGACTCTCACCCAGTTTCATGTGTCCTACACCTTGGGTGTAACTCACCTCTGTTCAATGTCATATCAATCACCCCTCCGACTCCTGATTAATCCAGAATTCATTCATTCCCAGCTCCAACTCCAATATCACTGTCAATAATAATTTTTATCTGCTCTGGGTTTGATTGACTTCATCTGCACTCTCACACCACCTATGTAGCAGGCCTGTAGTGGATAATGAAGGATTTTCTCGACAGAGCATTTGAACACCGTCCATACGTGACTTGCTTGCTAACTGATGCTATGAAAAGTCATTTTTTCAAATATCGCTCCACTTCTTCCCACTTGCAAATTCTCCAGCAACTTTTGCGTCACCACAATACACACAGGTAACACCAGTTTCTGTTTTGTACATAAATATTTCCCCTGAACCCTCCCCCAGGTGACTGACAGTGGTAAACTCATTGATGGCAATGTCAATGAATATGAAGGGAAGGGCAGTAGTCTGTCCCATTGGAGTCTGGCACACTTGTGATGTGAAAGCTACTTGTTGCCCAGTGCAAAGGTGTTTGATATCATTATGTACCCAGACAGAGTGGGTCAAAACATGTTCTCACGGGTGGAAAAGTCCAGAACAAGAGGAGGTAGAACAAGCAAAACACACAAAATGCTGGAGGAACTCAGCAGGGCAGGCAGCATCTATGGAAAAGAGTACTAATGCTGAGTTCCTCCAACAATTTGTGTGCGTTGCTTGCATTTCCAGCATCTGCAGATTTTCTCTTGTTTGTGATTGGAAGTAGAACAAAGGTGATTTTCTCACCTGGTGATGTAAAAGATTATGTTCCCTTTCCCCGAGTTCCCAATCCTTGCATTTAGATAGCTGGAGCTCAGCTCTGTCTGAGAGATCCAGCGGTTCCCATTCCCTCATCAGCCGGAAGCTCCCTGGGGCCCGTGTGCAGATCGTGGGGCTGAGAGAGAGGGCCGAGAGCAGGACTGTCCCGGGATTGCGGGTCACGGTATCCGCATCTCACAACAATTGTCCCGAAGTCGGTATTAAAATCCCGCCCGGAGATTCTCTCTTACCTCTTGCCGATCCTCCCGAGGCCTTTGTGTATTGCGCGCATGAGTGATATTCGGGAAAATGCGCAATCCTGACGGCTGCGAATTTGATCGGTGCTTCAGCGACGGCTAAATATCCAACTCCCGGCTTTATGGGTAACCAGGGCACCATTAAAAGTTTCCGCAAGCACCGCTTCCATGTCCATACCTCAGTTTTTTTTTTGTGTGTATAGAAAACTCAGCAGCTATTTTAACACAGAAAGCGGCTCCCATAAACAACATACTCTATAGCAACTGGTATTCCGTGCATCTAATACCAAAGTACAACCCTCTTACAAAGGCAGAGTGGCGGGCAACTGGAATCTCTGCCTGTGGTGGGAAACCCCACCAGTCACGTGATCTCATTTGCCCCTCCCATTTGACCGCGGAGGGGCAGCATCTGCGCGTATGTTTCCGAGGCCCCGCCCTCTGGATGATGTAACACTGACGCCGCGCATGCTCACTGCATCCAGATGGGTGGTGTTTTCCTTTCCGCTCACTGCTGAAGCCGATTCATCTGCGGCAGCGGGATCGGGAAAGGTCGGGATCGCTGTCCGCGGGCCGAAGTTTTCACTTTCCCATCGGTGAGTATTGAGACCGATCCCGAGCGGGGAGATCTGATGTGGGCCGTGATCCCCGAACTGAGGGCCAGTTACTCATTCAGTACCCAGTTATCTGGGCTCGTCAGAAATGTGTAGACTTCACTGAATCTGCATTGAACGATCCAAACCAGGAGCCCAGGCTGTCTGTTTCCACAGAATTGAAATGGGAGTCCCGTCAGCCGGTCACGTGAGGCTGTTTACCGCAGATCTGCCCCGCCCTCCGCTTTGTGACGTAGGATCACGTGGTGTGCCAGCCGTGGGGGTGGTGTGTGAGTGGCAGATTCAGCTGTTGACTCTGTGAGGCTGGGTCCTGGTGTATCACAGTTTCTGATCCAAGTCAAATGGACCCGGGGTCGAGCTGCCCGGGTTTATGAGCCGCTGAGTTCTGGGATCAGATCTTTGTTTCTGGAGTTCCTTTGGAAACAATGACTGCTGATCTGAGGAGAGACTCGAGGAAATCTGCAGATGCTGGAATTCAAGCAACACACCTAAAAGTTGCTGGTGAACACAGCAGGTCAGGCAGCATCTCTAGAAAGAGGTACAGTTAGGACAAGGGTCTCGGCCCGAAACGTCGACTGTACCTCTTCCTAGAGATGCTGCCTGACCTGTTGCGTTCACCAGCAACTTTTATGTGTGTTGCTTGTAACCTGAGGAGAGGATGCGTTCCCATTCCATCCTCACAGGTAGTGGCTGCTCTGTGTTTGCATCAGTAGAAATAAAATAGACCAGTGTTCAAACTGTGTTTGGAAATTCCCCCTCACTGTCACCTGTCTATCAGGCAGTGGAAATAAAACATAAACCCAAGATGCAGGAGATCGGCACTAAAAACTGAAAATGTGTGAGGCCATTCTGATAAAACGTTATTAACCTGAATCGTTAAGTTTGTTCCTCTCCCCACAGCTGTTCCTTACCTGCTGAGTGTTTCTGGTAATTCCAGTTTTTTTTAATGTCACTCACCCTGGTCTGGTTTATATTTCCTGAAATGAACCTGTTTTAACCTGGGAATGCAATTGGCTCATTCTGTGATAGTAGAACATGAAAGAAAGCACAACTTTTCCCTGGTACTAATATGTCTGTTATTCCTGGAAATGAGTTCTGTACATTTGTTGCTGACAAGGTTTACAAGAATAATCTCAGGAATGATCGGCTTTATGTATTGTCACGTATGCCGTGACGGGCTAAAGAACCAGCAGAATGGAAAACACTTTGAAGTCCAGTATTGTTATTAACTAATATTATTTATTAGTAACTATGCAATACAGTAATATAAATGCAGATATGTCAAACAGGTTAGCAATGAATATATATATATAGGAATATATAAAAACCAAGCTTCTTCAAGTCTAGGGGTAAATAGATCGTCTTACGATGATGAGTAAAGTTCAGTTCAGTTCGTGGTATTGAGTTGAGTAGTGATGGAGAGAGAGAGAGAGGGAGAGATTTGAGTCTTCAGGTGAGCTGATGGTGTTGATCTTCCCGTTGTCCTCTGAAATCCTTTTGAAGTCACTGACTGTGACCACAACAAAGGGGGCCGTTCTTATGTGGTGGAATTATCAACCCACGCGAGGGTTGGACACACAAATAGCTCCCCACCGGTCACACCCTTTTCACACTGCAAGAGCCGCTGATCGATTCTCCAAAACCCACCTTTTCTATGGGCACAACAAAGCTCATTCAGTGTCCAAAACCATTGTGTCTGTAGCTCTATCATCTGACCTTCTATTTATCTCACCGCACTGAATACCAACTGCCTATCAAGTAGCTCCTCCCTTCTCTCTGTAAGAATACAGAAGCTGAGAGTGTCCTTGCAAAAGTGTAAACATACTGCTGAAAAACCATAACAACATCTCAAAGCAGTCTTCGTCTCTCTCTCTCCTTCTTTCTCTCTCTTTTAACAAGGTGTCTGGTGTTGCATACCCCTCTATCTCTCTTTTCAAAAGCACAGTTCATAGGGTAATTCAGGACCCCCGTCACAGTATGAGGAGCATTTGATGGTTCTGGGCCTGTGCTCAATGGAGTTCAGAGGGACTGTGGGGGTGCTGGGGAGATGTACGGTTAAGTAAACCTACCGAATGCTGAAAAGCCTGGATACAGTGGACACGGAGAGGATGTTTCCATTAGATATTAATCTGACAGCACAGTCTCAGAATAAAGATGTTTCCCTTTAAAACTGAGGTGAGAGATTTTTTTTGGCAAAAAGCTGTCTGATGTGTGTGCGGGTTTCAGGTTACCAACCATTCCCTCCTTTCCCAGGTGTGTACAATTATGTTTCCATCATTAAAGGCTTGGTCTCCTGCGAAAGTGCTGTAGCAGGCCACAAATTGCTCCCAATAGTCTGGTCCCGATTCCCCAGGCTTAGGTTTTTATTAAAGTACCTTAGTGATATCTACAGGTTGGTGGAGAGCCCTTTCCAATGCTTGAATTATCTGGTCTGTCCGTTCATTCTCATTATGGTTTCCCGCTTGTAACTCCTGATAGGTTTGGTATCTCAATTCTGCCTTCTATTTCCGCCCCTCATCAGCTGAGAGAATCGTGCAGCAGAGACCGAATAAATCTTGCGGGGTCACTTTAAGCATTTGTAGAGTACTGCAGACATACTGAGCAAACTGTGCTGGTCTTTCTTTTCTATGTGGGGCCTGATTCATGATCATTATCATTTCTTAAGGCTTCCAGGGTGCATACACAGGAATCACTGAGGGCTGTCCCTCCTCCTGCTCGTGGACTGGGCATCATTCGGGTCGGCAATTGTCTTTGTGGAGCCATTAACTCTGGGGTTTTATTGGATTCTTCCCTCCCTGTCTCAGTATAATCCTCGGTATTCCCTTTCTGGATCTCAGGGTATAGGGACCTCCCCTCCCCTGATGCCGCTGTTTTACCTGAGCCGCCACCGTATCTGAGTACTGGGAGAATTGGGGTTCAGGAGCACGGGTGCACGGGTCGGTATGCCAGACATGTGTTCGGGATCCCTTGTTTCCCTATCAGTTAGAACTTTAGACTGACGTTCCTGCCCTTCCCTCCTATGTAAGCCAGCCTTGGTTTGCTTACGTTGTTTTTCCTGCTCTCGTTTTCAACGCCCATCCACCATTCACACTCCGGTTTTAGCCTCTCCCAACCTTTGGCATTCCTTCTGCAGTACATACCTTTGTCCGTTTGTCACATGCATTATTCCTCCAACTTGCTAATAATATACTGTTCCTCTTTACATCTGCCTTTTCCTTCCATTCCCTTTTCAACAACTTCCACTTCTTTCCACAGTTCTTTTTCCATATCAAATTTACTGCTTTTTCTCATGAGGTAATATCCCACCACAGTCTGCTTGGCACTCCCGATATTGGGATCCTGTTTGTGACGCCGAATGTTGAAGTTAAATCTGAATAAAACTTGAGAGACCAGCTTCTTATCATCACCACAGTTTATTGCGTATTCTGCTGCAGGAGTTTGAGACCCAGTTGTCAAAGGGAAGGCATGTAAGCACTGCCACCAACTGACAAGTGGAATGAGTTAGTCAGGTTACAGCCGTATATTTATACATAGTAAGCCGCATACCTTACTGTTGGTAGATGTTATTTGAACTGGTACAGCCATCATGTCTGTTGGTGTAAAACTTAATTAATTAGATAAGAGAGCTCATAAGGATTTAGTTACAGAAGGATGTACCATCCAGTCCTTATCCATTGTTCCCTTTGTAAGGTCCTGACTTAATTACAGACAGATGTTCATTCCTGTCCTTATCAGTGAGTCCTCCTCTCTTTACTCAAACGAGGGTACAATGTATAATGTTATCAACTAACGAAGGTACAATGTACAATGTTATCAGCTCTCAGTCTGTCTCTCTGCAAGCCGCAGAGAACTGATAATGAGCCTGTCTCAGCTAACTGCTGATGACAGAGTTTACTTCAGTTCAACATTCCTGTTCAGTCCCAATTATTCTTTTAGCCAGAGGTTACATAGGTTCGAAATGATTTTTTAATATATCCTCAATTCCTCGGGAGGACTCAGGGAAAATATTTATGTCCAATACAGAAACTGGTGTTTTTCCTGTGTGTATTGTGGTGATACAAAAGTTGCTGGAGAATTCGCAAGTGGAATGAAGTGGAGTGATATTTGGACACCTGACTTTTTAAAGTGTAATTTAGCAAGCAAACCACAGATGGACAATGTGCAAAAGCTCTGGTGAGAAAATACTTCATTACCCGTTACAGGCCTGCTGCATAGTTTGTGTGAGAGTGCAGGTGAACTTGATCGAACACAGAGGAGATCAAAGTTCCTATCGACAGTGATTTGCTAGCTGTTAAAATGAATACCTCTCTCTATATAAAATTCACTGTGCACATGTTGTCACTGGGTAAAAAAATGCACGGTACAAGATTTATGTATACGCTGGTCATTACAAATTAGAGGGCACATTGGTGGGAAGGTGGGGAGATCTCCAGCGTCCCTGATGCCCTCAGCTACAAGATGTGCATCCAGCTGCAGCTTGTAACCCTGCACTTTAAGGAGCTGGAACTTGAAATGAGTGAATTCCAGGTCATCCAGGAGATGGAGGGAGTGATAGATATGACATGAGGAGAGGTGAGTTGCACCCAAGGTGCAGGACACAGGAAACTGGGTGAGAGTCAGGAAGGGGAATGAGGTTAAATATTCATTGCAGTGTACTCTTGTTGCTATCCCACACAACAACAGGTGGACCACTTTAGAAACTGTTGGGGAGATTACCTAGCAGAAAAAATTCAAAGGGATGACAGGGGATTCATTACTTAGGGGAATAGAATGAGAGGGAACTAATATCCTAGTGGTAAGGCTTGCTAGTGCTCATGTGGGGGAGGGGGTGATGTGGTTAAAATAGTTGTAGGGGGGAATGGGAGCCAGAATGACAGAACAGATAGTGGAGAGGGTGAATTCAATTGACTTTATTACATACATCCTTCATATACATGAGGAGTAGAAATCTTTACGTCTCCATCTAAATGTGTAACTTAGAGTCATTTATAATAAATAGTTTGTACATAAGACATAGAAGTCAATTGTATCAGCATGAATTAATCAGACTGATGGCCTGGTAGAAGATGATGTCCCAGAGCCTGTTGGTCCTTTTGCTGGGGTACCGTTTCCTGGATGGTAGCAGCAGGAACAGGTTGTAGTGGTGGTGAATTGGGTCCCCAATATCCTTTTCACACACCTGTCTCTGTAAATGTCCTGAATAGTGGAAAGTTCACACCTACAGATTCGCTGGGCTATCTGCACCACTCTCTGCAGGGTCCTACGATTTAGGGAAGTACAGTTCCCATACCAGGCAGTGATGCAGCCAGACAGGATACTGTCAGCTGTATCCCTTTGGAAGGTTCTTAGGATTTGGGGCCCCATCCCAGACTTCTTCAACCATCTGATGTGAAGGAGGTGCTGCTGTGCTCTTATCAAAACACAACCATGTGAGATCCTCGGTGATGTTTATGCCGAGGAACTTAAAGTTGTTCACCCTCTCAACCCCAGATCCATTGATGTCAATGGGGTTAGCCTGTCTCCATTCCTCCTGTCGTCCACAATCACCTCCTTTGTTTTTGTGACAATCAGGGAGAGGTTGTTTTCTTGACATCTGTCAGAAGTTGTTCAGACCTCAGATAGAGCGAGTGATGAAATGGTTGAGCATGGTGTGATGAATGTGCTGAGCTGAGGATATCACAATGCAAGAAGCATCGTAGGAAAGCCAGATGAGCTCAGGACAGGGAACTATGATATTGTCGCCATTATTGGGATTTGGTTGCACCCAACAGTCTGAGGGATTGAGAGGAACAAATTTGTAGAGAGATCGCAGACCATGCCAAGAAACAAAGGTTGATTCAGTAACTGATTTTAACTTTCTATATTTTGACTGGGACTCCCATACTGTAAAAGGACTAGATGGGTTTGAGTTTGTCAAATGTGCCCTTAATCAGTACGTAGAATACCCAACATAGAAGTGTGTGATAAGCTGTTAGGAAATGATCCAGGGCTGGTGGCAGAAATCAGTGATCATAATGCCATGAAATTCAAAGCAAATATGGAAACAGATAGGTCTGGACCATGGGTTGAGATTCTAAATTGGAGAAAGGTCAATTTTGATGGTATCAAAGGATCTGACAAGTGTGGTTTGGGACAGGCTGTTTTTTGGCAAAGGAGTACTTGGTATGTGGGAGGCCTTCAGAAGTGAAATTTTGAGGGTGTCTAATTTGTATGTGCCTGCCAAAATAAAAGTTGAAAGTTAACTGGTGCAGGGAACCTTGATTTTCAAGAGATATTGAGGCCCCGGATATTTTGTTCCTCTAAATGCCTCAGACTGTTGGGAGCTACCAAGACTCATTAATGACTGCAATATCATAAATCAATGCCCTGAGCTCATCTGACTTTTATTTTAGTTGTCTTCTGTTTTTTTTCTAAAAGCTTCCAAATAGTATTTGCTCTTTTTTTTGCCCTCTCTTTGGCTTTTATGTTGGCTTTGGCTTCTCATTTCAGCCACGGTTGTGTCCTCCTGCCTTTCCAATGCTTCTGCTTCTTTGGGATGTATCGATCACTCAGCTCCCGAATTGCTCCCAGAAACTCCAGCCATTGCTGCTCCATTGTCACTCCTACCTTTTCCCTTCCAAACAAGTTTGGCCAGCTTCTCTGTCATAGAAACATGGAGAATTTCAGTATGGAAACAGGCCATTTGGCCCATCTAGTCAATGCTGAAAAAACATTTAAGCTGTCTAATCCACCAGGACCATCGCCCTCCATACCCCTACCATCCAGGTACCTATCAAACTTCTTCGAAATGGTGAAACTGAGCTCATATTGACCACTTGTGCTGGCATCTCATTCCACACTCTCACAACCATTTCAATAAAGAGCTTTTCCACATGTTCCCATTAAATTTTCACCTTTCCCATTTACCCATGACTTCTGGTTGGCATCCCACCCAACCTCAGTGGAAAAAGCCTGCTTGCATTTACCTTATCTATATTCTCATAATTTTGTATACTTCTAACAAATCCTCAAAGCAATGTATAATTTCCTTGTTTATGTTTAGAGCCTTTTTCAGGTGTATAAGATGATGAGGGGCATTGATCGTGTGGCTAGTCAGAGGTTTTTTCCCAGGGCTGAGATGGCTAACACGAGGGGGCATAGTTGTAAGCTGATGGAAACAGATACCGAGTGGATGTCAGGGGTAAGTTTTTTTACACAGAGAGTGGTGGGTGCGTGGGATGCACTGCCGGCTATTTGCGTGAGAATGTTTCAGTTACTGTGGGGCCAGGAACCCATGCAGCTCAGTGGGAACAGGGAATAATACCAATGGAGAGAGTCAAACTGAGCCAGGTCACAGATTGGAGATGACAGAAATGGCCCATTCTTATTGAGACAGAAAGAGCATCAGAAAGTTTGATGGTCATTCCAGATACCAGCACTGTGCCCAGTTAGAAGATGATTTCTCTCTCCAATTTGAGTTGAACTTCACTGTAACAGTGTGATGCCAGATCACACCTTGACAACTCAAGTGATCTCATCTGAAATGTTGTTCTTCACCCATTGATGAATTTTGTAAATCTTTTCACAGGTTAAGAATGACAAGGAATTTGTCTATGGGAATCTCGAACACAACACATCAGTTTTTCTGTCTCTGTCCAGATATTTAAGAAGTGGAGCAAGGGATTCACTTGATCATCCTTCCTGCTCAGATGTGGGGAGGGATTCACTCGATCATCTGACCGACTGACATGCCCGTCATTTTACACGGGGGGGAACCCGTTCATCTGCTCAGACAGTGGGAATGGATTCAGTCGGTCATTTCAACTGAAGGTACATCAGCAAGTTCACACTGGGACAAGGCCATTCACCTCTTCTGTGTGTGAGAACGGATTCAGTCGGTCTTCTCGCCTGTGGACACACCAATCAGTTCACACTGGGCAGTGGCTGGTCATCTGCTGAATTTGTGGGGAAGAATTCACTCAGTCATCTGACCTAATGGCTCACCAGCGAGTTCACACCAGGGAGCGACCATTCACCTGCTCGGACTGTGGGAAAGGATTCACTCACTCATCTAGACTGAAATTACATCAGCGAGTTCACACTGGAGAGAGGCCGTTCACCTGCTCAGACTGCGGGAGGGGATTCACTCGGTCATCCGCCCTACTGGTACACAAGTCAGTTCACACTGGGGAGTGGCCATTCACCTGCTCAGACTGTGGGAAGGGATTCACTCGCTCATCTGAACTGAAGATACATCAGCGAGTTCACACTGGAGAGAGGCCATTCACCTGCTCAGACTGTGGGAAGAGATTCACTCAGTCATCTCAACTTAAGGTACATCAGCGAGTTCACACTGGGGAGAGGCCGTTCACCTGCTCAGACTGTGGGAAGAGATTCACTCATTCATCTCAACTTAAGGTACATCAGCGAGTTCACACTGGGGAGAGGCCGTTCACCTGCTCAGACTGTGGGAAGAGATTCACTCATTCATCCACCCTACAGAATCATCAGCGAGTTCACACTGGGGAGAAGCCGTTCACCTGCTTAGAATGTGGGAAGGGATTCACTCAGTCATCCCACCTACTGGTACATCAGTCAGTTCACACTGGGGAGAAGCCGTTCACCTGCTCAGTTTGTGGGAATAAATTCACTCTGTCATCCCACCTACAGAATCATCAGCGAGTTCACACTGAGGAGAAGCCGTTCACCTGCTCAGTCTGTGGGAAGAGATTCACTCATTCATCCAGCCTACGGAGTCACCAGCGAGTTCACACTGGGGAGAAGCCGTTCACCTGCTCAGAATGTGGGAAGAAATTCACTGATTCATCCACCCTACGGAGTCACCAGCGAGTTCACACTGGGGAGAAGCCGTTCACCTGCTCAGAATGTGGGAAAGGATTTACTCAGTCATCCCACCGACTGGCACACCAGTCAGTTCACACACAGGGGAAGCCGTTCACCTGCTCAGTTTGTGGGAAGGGATACACTCGGTCATCCTACCTACAGAGACATCAGCGAGTTCACACTGGGGAGAAGCCGTTCATCTGCTAAGAATGTGGGAAGGGATTCACTCAGTCATCTCAACTACGGGCACACCAGTCAGTTCACAGTGGGGAGTGGCCGTTGTTAATGAATCCCTTGGTTTCGTTTGCTGTGGACTGTCATTTTAAGAGAGAGAGAGAGAGAGAGAGATTAAGAAGGCTAATCAGTCTGATTTGCAGCTTGTTTATATCGCTCACAGCTTGTTCAGTTTTAACCAAGGGCACAAACACTAAGAGTCAAAGGAAGAAAAATGGAAGGATCAAAACCAGGGAACTAGTGGCAAGGGTCACTGTTTAGAACTATACTTTGCCCAGAAGGGTGGGTTAATTATCGAAACAGCGTACATTGCATGTGTGGTTGTCACCTCATTTGATCCATTGGAGTGGATTGGATTTGGGGTATCCTGTGAAGACCACTTATGTCTTATGTGCCTGGGTGCGGTGTGGTAATTCACTTGAAGATGATACCCCTTGTGAAAAGTCACTTTCGGTGATAATTCGTATGTGGATTTGGAACGACGACGAATAAAATTTACAGTGACTATTCTCTTGTTTTACCAACATGGGACCTGTGGAATTCGACATAATTGCCTTCTCTTGACATTTACCCTGGATTACAAATATCTCTCTCTCATCACCTATTCCATAGATGAACTGAACTTTCATACTTCATCTCAAGACTCTAAGCCTGGTTTCCCCAGAGCTCAATATTTTGGGAGTTGTATTTAAACACATATATACACATAATACTGTTCACTTTTGTTTATCTTGCTTAAGTTACTATATTATAAGTAGATACTCGTAATGACAGTGGTTTTAACATCAAAACCAGACTCCAGGTGTAGTCTACTGCTGCTGGTTTGTTTCTAAAGCGCAACAAAATTGAGACCTGCGTTCGGGATATGAACAAATTCGGGGGCATATTTATTGATTAATTATCAATTTCATTGGGGAAATCCCTTTTGATTTATTTGTGTGTGGAAAATCAGCAGCAATGGATGTTGATAGATTTCTGGAAGCGCCAGTCTCTGAGGCATGAGAGGATGCCAGAAGGATTGGGTTGTTGAGTATTGCTAAAAGGTTAAAATTTGCTAAGGTGAAATTGACAATGAGGAGGGCACAGAGAAGCAGAAAAACAGAGAAGAGGCAGAAAAACAGAGGGAGGAAGCACAAAGACGGGCTGATTGAGCTGGAAAAGATGGAGAGATTGCAGCAAAGGCGTCTGGCATTAGACTCTGGTGATAAGTTTGAGGCCAGTCAGGAAGTTAAATTGGTACCTCCATTTGAAGAGGCGGATGTTGATAAATACTTCCAGCATTTTGAGAAGTTTGCTCAGAGTTTAAAGTGGCCAAAAGAGGGTTGGCCTATCCTCTTACAAAGTGTAATTAAGGGGAAGGCTCAGCAAGACTATTCTACTTTGACAGTTGATGAAGCAGCTGTTTTGGACATAGTGAAACAGGCTGTGCTCAAAGCTTACGGGTTGGTCCCAGAAGCAAAAGTTTAGAAATTTGAGGAAATCTGTTATATGGAATTTGCTTATGAGAAATTTGTGTGTTTTGACCGCTGGTACACATATAAAAATGTAAATGATGATTTTACCAGCTTGAAAGAGTTGGTTTTAATTGAAGAATTCAAAAGGTGCATCCCTGATGACATAAACATGTATTTAGATGAAAAGGATGCTGCCACTTTGCAGGTGTCTGCTAGATTAGCAGATGAGTTTGTTTTAACTCATAAGATTAAGTTTACGCCGAATAAGAGTTTCCAGAAGAGTAGCAGGGATAACCAGTGTAAACCAGAAATTAAAGCTGGGATTACTAACAAGTGCAAGGATGAAGGGCAGCAGTTGAAGGAGAAATATTCTTGTCTTACTTGTTACTATTGTAAGAAAGCTGGTCATATGATGGCTAATTGTTCCGTCCTGAAGAAGAAAAAGGAAAAGGAAGCAGTCCCAAATGCCTGTGAATCAGTATGTTGAAGCACCTATAAACCCACAGGGTTCTGAACATTCTGTTGAGGCTCAGTTAAGGACTGAGGGGTCTGACCGAGTTAAGAAGGTATTTGATTATTTTAAGCCAGATGGGTTTGTATTAGTAAAGGAAGGGTCAACCCCAGTACCAGTGACAATTCTTCGAGATACTGGGGATTCTCAGTCACTTATATTAGTGTTCTAAAGTTTGGTGATGAGATGGACATAGATGAGGTAAATCTTATTAAAGGCATTGGGGGTGGCATGGTTTCTGTGCCATTGCACAGGGTAACTTTATATTCGGTGTTGGTTTCGGGACCTGTTAAGATCAGATTATGCTCCGGTTTACAGGTGGAAGTTGTTACTTTGCTGTTAGGGAATGACCGGGCAGATGGTAAAGTTGTTCCTGCTGTGCAGTTGACAACTAAGCCAACCACTGACGACCCACAGATGGATTTTAACATTTATCCTTCCTGTGCAGTAACTCGAAGTATGGCTAAAAAGTCTGCCAATGCAGACGATTCTGGGCAGCATGATTCTGATAACCATGATAGCCAAAATCGGGATTCAGGTTATGATAACTTGTCAGGGACTTTTCTGCCTTCATTGTTTCAACAAGATTCAGGTAGTAAGTCTGATGGAATAGATTTATCCCTGCCTAGGAAGAAGTTTATAGCAGAACAGAACCGAGACCCTGAGATTGAAGCTTTAAAAGAAACAGCTCTCTCAGATAATGAGATTAAGAAAGTGCCAGTAGGGTATTATCTCAAGGATGGAGTGTTAATGAGGAAGTGGAGGCCATCTGCTATACCTGTGAGTGAGGAATGGGCAATTGTTCACCAAGTTGTAGACCCTAAAGTTTATAGGACTAAAATTTTAGCTTTGGCCCACAGTATGCCCTGAGGTGGCCATTTCAGAGTGAATAAAACTGTAAACAGGATTATGAAACAATTTTACTGGCCTAATTTGAGGAAAGAGGTTGTGACCTTTTGCAGAACCTGTCACACTTATCAATTTGTGGGTAAACCTAATGAGGTCACCCCAGTGGCCCCACTCCGGCCTATACCTGTATTTGGTATACCCTTTTCTAAAGTTATAGTGGATTGTGTTGGCCCATTGCTAAAGACTGAATCCGGCCATCAGTATTTGCTAACTATTATGTGTACTGTATCCAGATTCCCAGAGGCAATACCTCTCAGAAATATTAAAGCTAAAACTGTAGCGAAGGCTCTTACCAAGTTTTTTACTTTATTTGGTTTACCTAAAGAAATCCAGTCTGATCAAGGAAGTAATTTTACATCTGGATTGTTCCAGCAGGTATTTTATGAACTGGGAGCTAAACAAATTACATTTTCTGAGTACCATCCGGAATCACAAGGGGCTTTAGAAAGATTTCCTTCTACCCTCTAAACAATGATTAAGACATACCGTGTTGAAAATGGAAAAGACTGGGATGAAGGAATACATTTGCTTTTGTTTGCAGTAAGAGAGTCAGCACAGGAGTTACAGGGCTTTAGTCCTTTTGAACTTGTATTTGGTCATAGAGTGAGGGGAACTTTGGCCTTGTTAAAGGAACAGTGGATTGATGGGGATGTACATGTTAACTTGTTAGACTATGTTTTGAAGTTCAAAAATAAACTACACCAAACTTGTAGTCTAGCAAGACAAAAATTAAAGATTTCTCAAAACAAAATGAAGTGTTGGTTTGATGAGTGGGCTTGTGAAAGAAAATACCAGGTGGAGGATAAGGTGCTTGCCTTATTTCGAAGGTTGACGAATCCACTTCAGGGGAAATTCAGTGGACCGTCTGAAATAGTCTCTCAAAGTAATGATGCGAATTATGTTACTAAAACACCCGACCGACGTCAACTAACACAGGTGGTACACATAAATATGATAAAGCCTTATTTTGACAAGCAGGCACCATCTGTGAGTGTTGTCAAAATATATGAATCTAGCAACCCTGAGAATGAAACAATTGACTCATCTAAGGCTACGTCCACACTAGACCGGATAAATCTGTAACCGAAGCTTTTGCTCTTCGTTTTGTCCTTCTGTCCACACTGAAATGGCGTTTTCCTCCCCCAAAAATGGAGATTTTGTTCAACATCCTCCAGAGTGTGTAAATTTGAAAACGCCGATTGTGCAGAGCAGTGTGGACGGGGTAAACGGATATTTTTAAAAACGCTGTCATGACGTGCTGGTACAGATGGCG
Organism: Mobula birostris; assembly: GCF_030028105.1. Lineage (NCBI taxonomy): Eukaryota > Metazoa > Chordata > Chondrichthyes > Myliobatiformes > Myliobatidae > Mobula > Mobula birostris. Next base: position 84,549,805 of record NC_092382.1, read on the forward strand.
GCAGCGCGACATTTCATTGTTTTCTTGACGCAACCTCCCACACAACCTAACAATTTCAGAATAGACGGCAACAATACTGAAGCCTGAGGAGTTAAAAATGTACTTACCAAATACTTTGACCCATAGCTTACTGAATAAATAAGTATACTTACTTTGCCCTATTTTCTGTCCTTGCTTGTGTGAAGGTAGTTTACCTATTTATGCAAGTACTTCTTTCACAATAGATGTGTAACAGCCTAATGTAACATTGTATGGAGATACAAGATAACACTGATGCAGACATGTTTTATACATTTAACAAGATGCTTTATTTGTCACGGACTCTTCTGGCAATCCACCACCTTACTATTTACCTCAGGAATTGGGCTTCAATCCCCTCGTTTAATTTCTAATCATTCCCAGGTTCCACCAACTACACACACCTGCTTTCCATCAGAAAATGCAGGATAAAGACCCTGTGATCACAACAAGGAGCTGTCAGTTCATTGGTCAACTCGGGTGTGAGTAACCTTGTTTCATGGTTCTTAGGGACATTAGTTCCAAGTCTAGCATCGCTCCTGGAATCTCTCCAAACCCAAGGCTTCAGGTATATACCCTTCTGGAAACCGATTCCATGCTTGCTACGGTGATAACGCCTCCCGATTCTGTCCCCGCGCCCGTGTTCTGCACTTGCGTTGGTCCACCGCCACGCTTGTGCAAGTAATGTATTAATGTATTGCTTGTGCAAACATTCAATAGATGCAATTGTCACCTTTGCCCAGTAACTCATTTTATTGCACATGTTAAATACAGCAAAATAATACACAAAGACATGGCAAAAGTAAAGGTAAACAAATGAGGTAACAGCAAATTTCACTTTTGCCCAGTAATAAGCCTTATTGCATTTAGTTGTAGCTGTCGTCCCTTTCATCGATGAAGAGACTATGGCTGTAGAAAACATTTCTGGACAAACGCGCACCAAGTCTTTCATTTGACAATTTTCTTTTAAGTTTCTCTAGTCCAACTGGACAAACGCGCACCAAGTACACCGTTTCCTCTCCGCTTGTTTTCCGTGTGTCTTGCACATGCCCAGTAGGAGGAGATTCACCCAAATATCCATTCTAATGTGAACGGAGGTATTTTGAAAAACACCTGGTGTGAACGCCTATCGTTTTTAGGCCAAACCGGCATTTTCAAAATTATCCGGTCTAGTGTGGATGTAGCCTGAAACTTTTTACAAGCCAAACATGGTTCCAGTTAGGCTAATGAACTTGGTTGTTCTAGAAAACATTGATAACAAGTTGGCTCATCTGCAGCCAAAGCAACAACAACAGCTGAGGAATTAATTCTGAAGTTTAAAGATTTATTTCCCGACGTTCCCAAGCAAACCACGGTCACAGTACATGACGTAGATATTGGTCAAGCCAAACCGATTAAACAGCAGTCATATCGCATGAATGTAGAAAAGCGTAAATTGGCTGAGCAAGAAATTGGGCTATTATTAGGCCTTCAAAATCAGATTGGAGCTCACCCTGTGTTATTGTGCCCAAACCTGATGGTAGTGTTAGATTTTCCACTGATTATAGGAAGGTAAATGCGGTAACATAAACAGATGCCTATTCTTTCTCTAGGGTGGATGATTGCATCGATAAGGTTGGAAAAGGTAAATTTCTTACAAAGATTGATCTGTTGAAAGGGTATTGGTATGTTCCATTGACGGACAGAGGTAGAGAAATTTCTGCATTTGTGACACCTACTGGGTTGTATGAATACAATGTTTTGCTGTTTGGAATGAAAAATGCTCCAGGAATATTCCAGAGAATGATTGATTCTGTAATTTGAGGGTTAGAACACACAGTTGCCTATATTGATGAGTTAGTCACAGGGAGTGACACTTGGGAAGAGCATATCTCTGCAGTAGAAAAGCTGTTTGACAGGCTTTCCCAGTCCAGCCTTACAGTTAAGAGTGAATTTGGCCGTCCCACTGTGACCTATCTTGGCTATGTAGTAGGTCAAGACAAGTTGGCTCCTGTTCAGGCAATTTCTGAAGTTCCTATTCCAACTGGTAAGAAAGCTCTTGAAAGGTTTCCAGCGATGGTTGGATATTATCGTAAGTTTTGGAAGAATGCTGATATCGCTCTTCCTCTGACTAATCTCCTGAAGAAGGGTGAAAAGTTTGTTTGGACCGAGCCTTGTTTGGAGGCATTTGATCGATTGAAAGTTATTATTTGAGATTAGGCCAATCAGTGTAGTGTCGTCAGCAAATTTAATTAGTAGATTGGAGCTGTGGGTGGCAACACAAGTCATGGGAATACAGAGAGTAAAGGAGGGGGCCAAGGAGACAACCCTGTGGGGTATGTGTGCTGAGGGTCAGAGAGACAGAGGTGAGGGAGCCCACTCTTACCACCTGCCGGCGATCTGACAGGAAGTTCAGGATCCAGCTACACAAGGCAGGGTGAAGGCCGTGGTCTCTGAGCTTCTTGTCGATACTTCACGCCTTCATATGGCTACCGCTCTGCCCATGACTGCAAGGAACTGCAGAGAACTTTGGAGAGTAGAGAACATCAGAGAAACAAGCCTCCCCTCCATGGACTCTTCCTACACTTCCCCTGTGTCGGAAAAGCAGGCCGTGTTCTCAAAGATCCTCACAACACACACATTCTTGCTGCAAACCCTCTCCCCCATCGGGGAAGGGATACAAAAGCCTTAAAGCATGTACCACCAGGCTTAAGGATGGTTTCCTGTCTGTGGCTATAAGCCAAATGAATGGTCTCCAGTATGATAAAATAGACTCGACCTCACAATGTAACTCGACAAGACCATGCACCATATGTCTATCTGCACTGCACTTTCTCTGCAGCCATAATGCTTTGTTACAGTTATTGTTTTGTCGTATATCAGCTTAATGTACTGTTGTAATGTATTGATCTGTGTGGCTGGTACGTCAGGCAAGATTTTCACTGTAGCTCGGTACGTGATAAAGATAAACAAATTCCCCATTTTAATGGTGTGGAAATATTAGACAGACTGAGATTCTGCTGTGTGACCTCAGAAGGAAACTTAACTGAACTGTTGTCATTTCTGAGGAATGCAGATAAATAGAAAAGGCTTCAATCTCGCATTATGATCTGCGGTATCTGGGATCAGGTGACCGGTTGTGGGTCTCCCATACCATTTATCAGAATCAGGTTTAATAGCACCAGCATATGTCATGAAATTTGTTGTTTCTGCGGCAGCAGTAGAACTTAATTCATAACAATAGATTTTAACTATGAATTATAATAATATTTATTAAATAGTTAAATTACTTCAGTGGTCCAAAACTAAAAATAAAAAAAAATGTAATAAACTCTTTTAATTGTGTGGAAATTCTGGAGCAAAGCTTAACTAAACTGTACAAGTTTATGAGAAGCTCAGAAAAATAGGAAAGGCTAAATTCTCACATGAATGCTCTGTGTTAAATGTTTAACCATCACAGTGACTGAAGGCAGCTGCAGGTTCATGAGGGACTGTTACTGTCAGATTCTGCAGTTCTTGCGGCTGCTCATCGCACCCAGGACTGAACCCTGGTCACTTGAGCATTGGAGGAGTCTGTTCGGCTGATGTTAGCCTTAAACTGGACTGGTGTTTAATATTGTGGATCTGTGAAAGATCAATCAGTTCTGTATCAAATCTCGTGTCTCAGGTACTTCCTGTCTCTACCACACTCACAATGTACACTAGAGAGGCCATTCGGCCCATCTGGTCCCTGCCCAGGTTTCTGTTCCATATCATTATATGAAAATCTATCCCTGCCGTTCCCCTCTCACTCTCCCTGTGATGACAAGTTGCAACTAGTCACCACTCCGTGGGATAGGAGATTTCCCTTGAATTTCAGAGAATCATAGAAATCTACAGCACATTACAGACCCTTTGGCCCACAATGTTATGACGACCATGTAACTTACTCTAGAAACTGCCTAGAATTACACTACCGCATAGGCCTCTATTTTCCTAATCTCCGTGTACCTATCTAAGAGTCTCTTAAAAGACCCTATTGTATCCGCTTCTACCACCGTTGCTGGCAGTGCATTCCACACACACACCACACTTTGTTCAAAAAACTTAGCTCTGACATCTCCTCTGTACCGACTACCAAGCAGCTTAAACCTATGCCCCCTCGTGTTAACCGTTTCAGCCCTGGGAAAAAGCCTCTGGCGATCCACACGACCAATGCCTCTCATCATCCTACACATCTGCATGAATTTCCTGCATGCTTCTCTCCAGGCTGAATAAGACGATGAGCACACTGTGGTTTTAATGTTCTTCAGGGCTCTGGTCTAAGGTGTTTAAGCTCCTTCTTCCCTGATCTTTTCAACGTTTTGTGTCACTCTCACTCATTTCAAAGGACTGTGCCTCTGACAGCTGGGTTGTTGCAATGCACCTCTAAAGTCTGACAGCAGACCAGCGAGTGAATGTTCGATGGAACAGAGTCAGAAACCAAATAATTACCAGCCTGAGTCAGGGCTTTTGGGCTCCGAGAAGAGATGGCCCATAGAGATTACAAGGAGGAGGAGAAAGAGAAATTAGACCAGCAGGATGTGGCTACAAGTGAAAGATCAGAAACATTTTGAAAATGTTTGATTGAAAAAAAAGGTGGTTAATTTCTGCAAATTACTGGAGGAAATCAACATATCAGGCAGCAAATGTGGAGAGGAATAAATGGAGAACGTTTAGGCCGAGTCCCTTCAGCATGCCTAGACTGTGTACTCCTCTGCTTAGTTGCTGCCAGCATTTTGTGTGTGGGCGTCTCTGTATTTCCAGCAACTTTTGTATTTCATATCTGCATTTGTAAGAGGATTATACCTTGGCATTAAATACATGGAATACCTGTTGATATTGAGTCCAGAACAAGGGGCCACAGTTTGAGGATAGAGGGGAAGCCTTTTAGGACAGAGATTAGGAAAAACTTCTTTACACAGAGAGTGGTGAATCTGTGGAATTCTCTGCCACAGGAAACAGTTGAGGCCAGTTCATTGACTATATTTAAGAGGGAGTTAGATATGGCCCTTGTGGCTATGGGGGTCAGGGGGTATGGAGGGAAGGCTGGGGCGGGGTTCTGAGTTGGATGATCAGCCATGATCATAATAAATGGTGGTGCAGGCTCGAAGGGCCGAACGGCCTACTCCTGCACCTATTTTCTATGTATGTTTCTATGTATATTGTTTGTGGGAGCCGCCAACACAAAAAAAAACTGAGCTGTGGATATCGAACTAGTGCTTGCAGAAACTTTTAATGGCATCGTGATTACGCATAAATCCTTGCGATAAAAATGTCGCCGTCGCCGAAGCACCGATCAAATGCGCAGGCGTCAGGGTTGTTAGCGAATATCACGCTTGCGCAAAGTATACAAAAGGCCTCTGATTATTCGGTGAAGGTTAGAGCGGGTTTGCGGGAGGGACAGTCGCTGTGACCCACAATCCTGGGACAGTCCAGCTCTCTCGTCCCTCTCTCTCTGCCCCACGATCCGTACACGGGTCCCGGGGAGCTTCCGGCTGATGAGGGAATGGGAACCGATGGATCTCTCAGACAGAGCTGAGCTCCAGCTATCTAAATGCAAGGATTAGGAACTCGGAGAAACGGAACAAAATCTTTTACATCACCGGTTGAGAAAATCACCTTTGTTCTACCTCCAATCACAAACCAGAGAAAAATTGTAGATGTTGGAAATCCATGCAACAGACACAAAACGCTGGAGGAATTCAACATTAGTACTCTTTTCCATAGATGCTGCCTGGCCTGCTGATTTCCTCCAGCATTTTTTGTGTGCTCCTTGTTCTACCTCCTCTGGTGAGAAAATCCTTCATTACCCATTACAGGCCTGCTACATAGGTTGTGTGAGAGTGCAGATGAACTCGATCAAACCCAGATGAGATCAAAGTTCTTATCGCCAGTGATTTGGTTGCTGTTGAAATGAATACCTCTGTATATAAAGTTCAGTTTTCACATGTTGTCACTGGGCAAGAATTGTACAGCACAAGATTTTTGCAGACACTGGTCATTACAAATTAGAGGGGACATTAGTGGGAAGGTGGGGAGACCTCCAGTGTCCCTGATACCCTCACATACCTGACTCCCTGTAACCCTGCACGTTAGGGAGTTGGAGCTGGAAATGGATGAATTCCGGATCATTCAGAAATCAGAGGGGATGATAGATATGACACGAAGAGAGGTGAGTTACACCCAAGGTGCAGGACACAGGAAACTGGATGAGAGTCAGGAAGGAGAATGAGGTTAAATAGCCATCACAGAGTACTCTTGTGGCCATCCCCCAGGACAACAGGTAGACCACATTAGAAACTGTTGGCAGGGAATTAGCTAGCACAGGAAAGTCAAAGGGGATTTGTTAGTTAGGGGAACAGAACTAGAAGGGGACTAATATCCTAGTGGTCATGCTTGCTAGTGCTAGTGGATGTTAAACTGAAGTTGCAGGGTGGATGGGAGCCTGAATACCAGAACAGATAGTGGAGTCATTGAAGTGAATTGACTTTATTACTTACATCCTTCATATACATGTGGAGTAGAAATCTTTATGTTCCGTCTCCATCTAAATGTGCAATTTGTAGTAATTTGTAATAAACAGTATGTACATCAGAATGGTCAATATAATATAGAAATACAATTGTATCAGCATAAATATATGAGTCTGATGACCTGGTGGAAGGAGCTGTCCCAGAGCCTGTTGGTTCTGGCTTTCATGCTGTGGTACCATTTCCCGGATGGTAGCAGCTGGAATAGTTTGTGGTTGGGGGTGAATCAGGTCTCCAGTGATCCATCAGGCCCTTTTTTACACATCTGTCAGTGTAAGTGTCATGAATAGTGGAAAGTTCACATCTACAAATGCACTGGGCTGTCCGCACCACTCTCTGCAGAGTCCAGCGATTGAGGGAGGTACAGATCCCATACCAGGCAGTAATGCAGCCAGCCAGGATGCTCTCTATTCTGCCCCTGTAGAAAGTTCTTTACATTTGGGGGCACATTCCAAACTTCTTCAGCCTTCTGAGGTGAAACTGGCATGCTTGTGCCTTTTTCACCACACAGCCGGGATGTACAGACCACGTGAGATCCTCGACGATGTTTATGCCGAGGAACTTAAATCTGTTTACCCTCTCAACTCCAGATCCATTGATGTCAATACGGGTTAGCCTGTCTCCATTCCTTCTGTAATCCACAACCAGCACCTTTGTTTCTGTGACATCGAGGAAGTGGTTGTTTTCTTGACACCAGTCAGATGTTGTTCAAACTTCAGACAAAGTCAACAATCAAAAGATTGAGCATGGTGCTTCGAATGTACTGAGCTGTGTAAATCAAATGCAAGAAACATCATGGGAAAGCCAGATGAGCTCAGTGTATTGAATTATGATATTGTTACCATTACTGGGACTTGGTTGAAACCAAAAGTCTGAGGGATTGAGAGGAACAAATTTACAGAGAGATCACAGACTATGCCAGAAACAAAGACTGATACAGTAAGTGATTTTAACTTTCCATATATTGACTGGGGGTCCCATACTGTAAAAGGACTAGATGGGACAGAGTTTGTCAAATGTGCTCTCAACCAGTAGAATTCTCAAAGTAGAAGTGTGCAATAAGCTATTAGGAAATGATCCAGGGCTAGTGACAGAAATTAGTGTATGGGAAGACTTTGTACCTGGTGATCATAAAACCATGAGATTCCAAGTAAATATGGAAAGAGAGAGGTCTAGACCACAGGTTGAGATTCTAACTTGGGAAAGGTCAATTTTGGTGGTATCAGAAAGGATCTGACAAGTGCGAATTGGGACAGGATGTTTCTGGCAAAGGAGCACTTGGTAAGTGGGAGTTCTTCAGAAGTGAAGTTTCGAGGGTTGTATGTGCCTGTCAAAATAAAAGTTTGGTAACTGGTGCAGGGAACCTTGGTTTCCAGAGATATTGAGGCCCCGGATATTTTGTTTCTCTAAATGCCTCAGGCTGTTGGGTGCTACCAAGACTCATTAGTGACTACAATATTATAATTCCACGCCCTGAGCTCAGCTGACTTTTTTTGAAGTCATCTTCTGTTGGTTTCTAAAAGCTTCCCAATAGTTTTTGCTCTTTTGTTTGCCCTCTCTTTGGTTTTTACATTGGCTTTGGCTTCTCATTTCAGCCATGGTTCTGCCCTCCAGACCTTACAATGCTTCCAGTTCTTTGGGATGTATCTATCACTCACCTCCCAAATTGCTCCCAGAAACTCCAGCCATTGCTGCTCTGTTGTCAGTTTCTACCAGTTTCCCCTTCCAATCAAGTTTGGCCAGCTTCTCTGTCATAGAAACATGGAGAAGGTCAGTGCAGAAACGTGCCCACTCTGGACGATCAGTGAATGGTAATCTATACTGTGAATGGTATCTATAATGTGAAAAAGACTAAGGAGCTGGTGGTAGACCTGAGGAGAGCTAAGGTACTGGTGACCCCTGTGTCCATCCAGGGGGTCAGTGTGGACATGTGGTGGCCAGTGCTATCATGTTTGCTGTTGTGTGCTGGGGCAGCAGGCTGAGGGTAGCAGACACCAACAGAATCAACAACTCATTCGTAAGGCCAGTGATGTTGTGGGGATGGAACTGGACTCTCTCACGGTGGTGTCTGAAAACAGGATGCTGCCTAAGTTGCATGCCATCTTGGTCAATGTCTCCCATCCTCTACATAATGTACTGGGTGGGCACAGGAGTACATTCAGCCAGAGACTCATTCCACCGAGATGCAGCACTGAGCGTCATAGGAAGTCATTCCTGCCTGTGGCCATCAAACTTTACAACTCCTCCCTTGGAGGGTCAGACACTCTGAGCCAATAGGCTGGTCCTGGACTTATTTCATAATTTACTGGCATAATTTACATATTACTATTTAACTATTTATAGTTCTATTACTAGTAATTATTTATGGTGCAACTGTAACAAAAAACAATTTCCCCCAGGATCAATAAAGCATGACTATGACTATACGAGGAGGCAAAATAGATAGGGTAGATTTTACATAGCATTCTTGCATCGGTATTTACTCAGGACACAGATACCCATTCAAACTTCTCATCAAATGCTGGAATTGAGCTCACATGCATCACTTGTGCTGGCATCTCATTCCACACTCTCAACCATTTCACTGAGAGGTTTTCCACACGTTCCCCTTAAATTTTCACCTTCCCCACTTACCCATGACCTCTGGTTGTCGTTCCACCCAAACTCAGTGGTAAAAGCCTGATTGCATTAACCCTCATAATTTTGTATACTTCTAACAAATCCTCAAATCATGTATAATTTCCTTGTTTATGTTTAAAGCCTTTTTTAGGGGTCTAAGATGATGAGGGGCATTGATCATGTGGATAGTCAGAGGCTTTTCCCAGGGCTGAAATGGCTAACATGAGGAGCCTGAATAACAGAACATATAGTGCAGAGTTGTGGAGACAGATGTTGTTCAGACTTCAGATAAAGTCAGGAATGAAAAGTTTCAGCAACTTTAGTTTAATCCTCCCCACACACACAAACCCACCTTCCACCATGCAGCTCTATCACCCCTTTGGCTTTCATCTCCCAGATCAATAAAAAGGAGGTGCATACCAGTTACAGGTAAATAGGAACAAATGGGGTACTTATGAAGTACAGGATATTCAAGTGAACACTTACGAAAGAAATAAAAGCAGGCATGAGGTTGCCCAGCAGACAAGGTGAAGGAGAATCTTCAGGGATTCTGCAGATATGTTCAGAGTGAAAAGATTGCAAGGGAGAAAATTAATCCTCTGAAAGATCAGAATGGTAATCCATATGAGGAGACAAAATAGATGGGGGAGATTTTTTTGCCATCTGTATTTACTCAGGAGATGGTCACAGGGTCTATAGAAGTGAGGCAAAGCAGCATCAACTTCATGGACCCTGTACAGATTACAGAGGTGGAGGTGTTTGCTGTCTTAAGGCAGATTACCATGGAAAAATCACCAGGGTCTGACAAGTTGTTCCCTATGACCCTGTGGAAGACAAGTGCAGAAATTGGTGGGGCCCAAGCACAGGTATTTAAATCATTCACAGTGACAGGTGAGGTACTGGAGGTTTGGAGCCAATGTTATTCCGCTGTTCAAGACAGGCTCCAAATATAAACTAGGAAATTATACGTTGGTGAGCTTGACATCAGTAGTGGAAAAGTTATTGGAACGTATGTGCAGGAACTGGATATATAATTATTTGGATAGATGTGGACTGATTAAGGATAGACAGCATTGCTTTGTGCATGCTAGGTCATGTCTAACCAATCTTATCGAGCCTCACGAGGAAGTTATCAGGAAAGTGGATGAAGGCAAGGCAGTGGATGTTGTCTACATGGACTTTAGCAAGGCACTTGACAGAGTCTCATATGGGAGGTTGGTCAAGAAGGTTCAGTCACTCAGCATTCAAGATGAGATAGTAAATTGGATGAGACACTGTCTTTGGGAGAAGCCAGACTGTGGTAGCACATTGTTGCCTCTCTGACTGGAGGCCTGTGACTAGTGGTGTGCCACAGGGATCAGTGCTGGATCTGTTGCTGTTTGTCATCTATGTCAGATATCTGGATGATAACATGGTTAGATGTATCAGCAAATTTGTGGCTGACACCAAGGCTGGGGGTGTAGTGGACAGTGAGGAAGACTATCATGGCTTGCAGAGCAATCTGGACACACTGGAAAAAATGCGTTGGGAAACAGAAAAAGGAATTTAATGCAGACAGGTGTGAAGTGTTGCACGTTGGTAGGAACAAGGTCTTACACAGTGACTGGTCGGGCTCTGAGGAGTGATGTAGAAGGAAGGGATCTGGGAACACAGGTCCATAGTTCACTAAAAGTGGTGCCCCAGTTAGGTAGGGACGGAAAGAAAGATTTTGGCACATTGGCCTTCATAAACCAAAGTACTGAGTACAGGAGATGGATGTTATGTTGACGTTGTATAAGAAATTGGTGAGGCCTAATTTGCACTGTTGTGTGCAGTTTTGGTCGCCTACCTACAGGAAAGATGAAAAAGAGGTTGAAAGAGTTCAGGGAAAATTCATAAGGATGTTGCTAGGTCTGGAGGACTTAGGTTATAAGGAAAGCTTGAACAGGTTAGGTGTTTATTCCTTGTAATGTAAAAGATTGAGGGGAGATTTGATGGAGGTGTACCACAATTATGAGGAGTAAAGATAGGGTAAATGCAAGCTGGCCTTCTCCACTGAGATGGGGTGGGACAACAACACGAGGTCATGAGTTTAGTGTGAAAGATGGAATGTTAAGGGGAACATGACTGGAAACTTCTTCACACAGACGGTCATCCGGGAGTGAAATGAGCAGACAGCACAAGTGGTGAATGTGACCTCAATTTCAACATTTAAGAGGTTTGTGTCAGTACCTGGATAGTAGGGATATAGGAGTAGAAAGTTCAAATAGTTAGCACAACCTAGATGGGCTGAAGGGTCTTGTTCTGTGTTGTACTTTTCTATGACTGTGACAAGAACCTTAAATAGAATCCTTAATTCACTCTAATTCCTTTTATCAGACCGACCGTTCATCTCAGCAGCAAATTTTTATATGGCGTTAAAACTGTGGCAATTTAATCTAACAGTGTATAAAAGAAAGTCCCAGCTGCAGGTCAACAAAGGCTATTTGTGTGAGAGTGTTTCAGTTACTGTGGAGCCAGAGACCTATGTAGCTCAGTGGGAACAGGGAATAATACCAGTGGAGAGAGTCAAACTGATCCAAGTCACAGATTTGAGACAGCAGAAATGCACCATTCGTATATAGACAGGAAGAGCATCAGAGAGTTTAATTCCAGGTACCAGATACCATTTAATTCCATATACCAGCACTCTGCACAGTTAGAAGATGATTTCTCCTTCCAACTTGGGTTGACTGTCACTGTAACAGTGTGATGTCAGATCACACCTTGGTGACTAAAGTAATCTCATCTGAAATGTTGTCCTTCACCCATTGATGGATTTTGTAAATCTTTTTACAGGTTAAAAACTACAAGGATTTTTTCTATGGGAATCTTGAACACAACACACCAGTTTTGCTGTCTCTGTCCAGATGTTTAAGAAGTGGAGCAAGAGAACCACTCGATCATCCTTCCTCCTCAGACTGTGGGGAGGGATTTACTCGATCATCTGACTGACTGGCACGCCCATCATTTTACACATGGGGAGAGGCCGTTCACTTGCTCAGACTGTTGGAATGGATTCCCTCAGTCATCTCAGCTGAAGGTACATCAGTAAGTTCACACTGGTCAAGGCCATTCACCTGTTCTGTGGGTGAGAAGGGATTCAGTCGGTCTTCCCACCTGTGGACACACCAGACAGTTCACACTGGGCAGAGGCTAGTCATCTGGTGAATTTCTGGGAAGGATTCACTTGGTCATCTGACCTCATGGCTCACCAGCGAGTCCACACTGGGGAGAAGCCATTCACCTGCTCAGAATGTGGGAAGGGATTCACTCGTTCATCCACCCTACAGAGTCACCAGCGAGTTCACACAGGGGACAGGCCATTCACCTGCTCAGACTGTGGGAAGGGATTCACTTTGTCATCTCAGCTACTGAGCCACCAGTCAGTTCACACCGGGGAGTGGCCATTCAACTGTTCAGACTGTGGGAAGGGTTTCACTTGGTCACCCGACCTACTGGTGCACCAGCGAGTTCACACCGGAGAGAGGCCGTTTACCTGTTCAGTCTGTGGGAAGAGATTCACTCGGTCATCCGACCTACAGAGTCATCAGCGAGTTCACACTGGGGAGAAGCCGTTCACCTGCTCAGAATGTGGAAAGGGATTCACTCAGTCATCCAACCTACAGAGTCATAAGCGAGTTCACACTGGGGAGAAGCCCTTTACCTGCTCAGACTGTGGGAAGAGATTCTCTCATTCATTTCACGTACTGACCCACCAGCGAGTTCACACTGGGGAGAAGCCGTTCACCTGCTCAGAATGTGGGAAGGGATTCAATCAGTCATCCACCCTACTGAGTCACCAGCGACTTCACACTGGGGAGAGGCCGTTCACCTGCTCAGAATGTGGGAAGAGATTCACTCGATCATCCGACCTACTGAGTCACCAACGAGTTCACACTGGAGAGAAGCCTTTCACCTGTTCAGAATGTGCAAAGAGATTCAGTCGATCATCTGACTTACAGAGTCATCAGCGAGTTCACACTGGAGAGAAGCCGTTTACCTGCTCAGAATGTGGGAAGAGATTCACTCGATCATCCACCCTACAGCGTCACCTGCGAGTTCACACTGGGGAGAAGCCGTTCATCTGCTCAGTCTGTGGGAAGAGATTCACTCGATCATCCACCCTACGGAGTCATCAGCGAGTTCACACTGGGGAGGGGCCGTTCACCTGCTCAGACTGTGGGAAAGGATTCACTCAGTCATCCCAACTACTGGCACACCAGTCAGTTCACATTGGGGAGCGGGCATTGATATGAATCTCGAGGTTTCATTTCCTGTGGACTGTCATTTTAGGGGAGAGAGAGAGAGATTGAGAAGGTGAATCAGTCTGACTTGCAGCTTGTTTACATCACTCACAGCTTGTTTAGTTTTAACCGAGGACACAGACACTCAGAGTCAGACAGAGACAAAGGAGAAAAAATGGAAGGATCGAAAGAAGGGAACTAGTGGCCAAGGGTCACTGTTTAGAACGTTCCTATGCCCACAAGGGTGGGTTAATTATTGATTCAGTGAACATCGAATGTGTGGTTATCACCTCATTTGATCCATTGGAGTGGATCGGATTTGTGAAGACCACTTATGTCTTATGTGCCTGGGTATGGTCTGGTAATTCACTTGAAGATGATACCCCTTGTGACAAGTCCCTTTCGGTGATAATTCGTACGTGGATTTGGAACGACAAGGATAAAATCTACAGCGACTGTTCTCTTGTTTTACCACCGTGGAGCCTGTGGAATTTGACATAATTGCCTTGTCTCGACATTTATCCTGGATTACAAATATCTCTCTCTCATCAACTATTCCATGGATGAACTGAACTTTCATACTTTACCATCTCAAGACCCTAAGCTCAATAGTTTGGGAGTTATATTTAAATATATATATATATATATATATATATATATATATACACACACACACACACACACACACACACGTAACACTGTTCAATTTTGTTTATCTTGTTTTAGTTACTATCTTATAAGTAGATACTAATAAAGATAGTGATTTTAACATCAAAACCAGACTCCAGGTGTAGTCTATTGCTACTGGTTCGTTTCTAAAGTGTTACGGTTCGTAACAAAATTGGGGCCTGCGTCCGGGATATGAACAAATTTGGGGGCATATTGATTATCAGTTTCATTGGGGAAATCCCTTTTGATTTATTTGTGTGTGAAAAATCAGCAGCAATGGATGTTGATAGATTTCTGCAAGCGCCAACCTCTGAAGCATTGGAGGATGCCAGAAGGATTGAGTTGTTGAGTATTGCTAAAAAGTTAAAACTTGGAAAGGTGAAATTGACAATGAGGAGGTCACAGATGCAGAGGATAATAACTGAGCATTGTTTATCCAAGGGTGTGTTTAAAGTGGAGGAGTTGGAGGTGTCTTCTGAAAGTAAACCCACTGAGTTTGCGCTCCTGTACAAGTTAGAAAAATGAAAGATGGAGGCTGCGGAATAGCAGAGGCAGCTTGAGGCTAGGGAGGCAGAAAAACAGAGGGAGGAAGCAAAACGACAGAGGCTGTATGAGCTGGAAAAGATAGATTGCAGCAAAGGGGTCTAATGTTACACTCTGGTGATAAGTTTGAGTCCAGCCAGGAAGTTAAATTGGTACCTCCATTTGATGAGGCAGAGGTTGATAAATACTTTCAGCATTTTGAGAATTTTGCTCAGAGTTTAAAGTGACCAAAAGCTGGTTGGCCAATTCTCTGACAAAGTGTAATTAAGGGGAAGGTTCAGCGAGCCTATTCTGCCTTGACAGTTGATGAAGCAGCTGATTATGACATTGTGAAACAGGCTGTGCTGAAAGCTTACGAGTTGGTCCCAGAAGCATACAGGCAAAGGTTTAGAAATTTAAGAAAATTGTTGTATGAAATTTGCTTATGAGAAGTTTGTGTGTTTTGAATGCCGGCGCACATATGAAAATGTAAATGATGATTTTAACAGCTTGAAAGAGTTGGTTTTAATTGAAGAATTCAAAAAGGTCCATCCATGATGACATAAAGACATGCTTAGATGAAAAGGATGCTGCCACTTTGCAATAGTCTGCTAGATTAGCAGATGAGTTTGCTTTAACTCATAAGGTTCAGTTTACCCGGAATAAGAGCTTCCAAAAGAGTAGCAGGAATAACCAGGGTAAACCAGAAGTTAAAGCTGGGATTAGTAACAAGAGTAAGGATGAAGGGAAGCAGTTGAAGGAGAAATATTCTGATCTTTCTTGTTACTATTGTAAGAAAGCTGGTCATATGATGGCTAATTATTCCATCCCGAAGAAGAAAAAGGAAAAGGAGGCCGTCCGAAATGCCTGTGATCTGTATGTTGAAGCACCTATAAACCCACAGGGTTCTGAACATTCTGTTGAGGCTCAGTTAAGGACTGAGAGGTCTGACCGAGTTAAGAAGGGATCCGATCATTTTATGTCAGATGAGTTTGTATTAGTAAAGGAAGGGTCAACCCCAGTACCAGTGAAAATTCTTCGAGATACTGGGGCTTCTCAGTCAGTTACGTTAGACAGTGTTCTAAAGTTTGGTGATGAGACTAACATTGGTGAGATAAATCTTATTAAAGGCATTGGGGGTGGCATGGTTTCTTTGCCATTGCACAGGGTAACTTTACAGTCAGGTTTGGTTTCAGGACCTGTTAAGATCAGATTATGTTCCAGTTTACCGGTTGAAGATGTTACTTTGCTGTTAGGGAATGACCGGGCAGATGGTAAAGTTGTTCCTGCAGTGCAGTTGACAACTAACCCAACCACTGATGACCCACAGATGGATTTTAATATTTATCCTTCCTGCACAGTAACTCAAAGTATGGCTAAAAAGTCTGCCAATGGAGACGGTTCTGTGCAGCATGATTCTGGTACCTATGACAGCCAAAATCGGGTCATCAGGTTATGATGACTTGTAAGGGTCTTTTCTGCCTTCATTGTTTCAACAGGATTCAGGTACTAAGTCTGATGAGAAAGATTTATCCCTGTCTAGGAAGGAGTTTATAGCAGAACAGAATTGAGACCCTGAGATTGAAGCTTTAAAAGAAAGGGCTCTCTCAGATGATGAGATTAAGAAAGTGCCAGTAGGGTATTATCTCAAGGATGGAGTGTTAATGAGGAAGTGGAGGCCATCTGCTATACCTGCGAGTGAGGAATGGGCAATTGTTCACCAAGTTGTAGTCCCTAAAGTTTATAGGACTGAAATATTAACTTTCCCCCACAGTATGCCCTTAGGTGGCCATTGAGAACCTAGAACAGTTCAGGCCCTATGGCACACAATGTTGTGCCGACCCTTAAACCCTGCCTCCCATATAACCCCCCACCTTAAATTCCTCCATGTACCTGTCTAGTAGTCCCTTAAACATCACTAGTGTATCTGCCTCCACCACTGACTCAGGCAGTGCATTCCTCGCACCAACCACTCTCTGAGTAAAAAACCTTCCTCTAATATCCCCCTTGAACTTCCCACCCCTTACCTTAAAGCCATGTCCTCTTGTATTGAGCAGTGGTGCCCTGCGGAAGAGGCGCTGGCTGTCCACTCTATCTACTCCTCTTAATATCTTGTATATTTTGGAGTGAATAAAACTGTAAGCAGGATTATGAAAGAATTTTACTGGCCTAATTTGAGGAAAGATGTTGTGACCTATTGCAGAACCTGTCGCACTTGTCAAGCTGTGGGTAAACCCAATCAGTTCACCCCAGTGGCCCCACTCCGGCCTATACCTACTTTCAGTGAACCCTTTTCCAAAGCTGTAGTAGATTGTGTTGGCCCATTGCCAAAGACTAAAGCTGGCCATCAGTATTTGCTAACTGTTATGAGCACTGCATCCAGGTTCCCAGAAGCAATACCTCTCAGAAATATTAAAGCTAAAACTGTGGGGAGGGCTCTTATCAGTTTTTGTTTTACTTTATTTGGTTTGCCTAGAGAAATCCAGTCTGATCAACGAAGTAATTTTACATCTGGATTGTTCCAGCAGGTAGTTTATGAACTGGGAACTAAAAAAATTACATCGTCTGCATACCATCCAGAATTACAAAGGGCTTTAGAAAGATTTCATTCTACCCTCAAAACAAAGATTAAGACATACTGTGTAGAAAATGGAAAAGACTTGGATGAAGGCAAACTGTCTTTTTTGCTTTTGTTCGCAGTAAGTGTCTCGGTACAGGAAAGACTGGGCTTTAGTCCATTTGAACTTATATTTGGTCATAGAGTGAGGGGAACTTTGACCTTGTTAAAGGAACAATGGACTGATGGGGATGTACATGTTAACCTGTTAGACTATGTTTTGAAGTTCAAAAATAAACTACACCAAGCCTGTAGTCCAGCGAGACAAAACTTAAAGATTTCTCAAAATAAAATGAAGTGTTAATTTGATAAGCAGGCTTGCAAAAGAAAATACCAGGTGGGGGATAAGGTGCTTGCCTTATTTCCAATGTTGACGAATCCACTTCAGGCGAAATTCAATGGACCCTATGAAATAGTCTCTCCAAGTAATGATGTGAATTATGTTATTAAAACACCTGACCGATGTAAACTAACACAGGTGGTACACACAAATATGATAAAGCCTTATTTTGACAAGCAAACCACGTTCACAGTACATGACACAGATATTGGTCAAGCCAAACCAATTAAACAACAGAGGTATGGCATGAACGTAGAAAAGTGTAAATTGGCTGAGCAAGAAATTGAATATATGCTGAAAAATTATATTATTAGGCCTTCAACATCAGATTGGAGCTCACCCTGCGTTATTGTGCCCAAACCTGATGGTAGTGTTACATTTTTCATTGATTATAGGAAGGTAAATGCAGTAACAAAAACAGATGCCCATCCTATACCTAGGGTGGATGAGTGCATCGATAAGGTTGCAAAAGCTAAATTTCTTACAAAGATTGGTCTGCTTAAAGGGTATTGGTATATTCCATTGACGGACAGAGGTAGAGAAATTTCTGTGTTTGTGACACCTTCTAGGTGGTATGAATACAATGGTTTGCCACTTGGAATGAAAAATGCTCCAGGAACACTCCAGAGAATGATTGATTGTGTAATTCGAGGGTTAGAACACACAGTTGCCTATATTGATGACTTAGTCACAGGGAGTGACACTTGGGAAGAGCATATCTCTGCAGTAGAAAAGCTGTTTGACAGGCTTTCCCAGGCCAATCTTACAGTTAACTTTAGCTAAGAGTGAATTTGGCCATGGCACTGTGACCTATCTTGGCTATGTAGTAGGTCAAGGCAAGTTGGCTCCTGTTCAGGCAATTTCTGAAGTTCCTATTCCAACTGGTAAGAAGCCTCTTAGAAGGTTTCTGGGAATGGTTGGATATTATCATAAGTTCTGTAAGAATTTTGCTGATATCGCTCTTCCTCTGACTAATCTCCTGAAGAAGGGTGAAAAGTTTGTTTGGACCGAGCCCTGTCAGGAGGCATTTGATTGATTGAAAGTTATTATTTGAGATTAGGCCAATTAATGTAGTGTTGTCAGCAAATTTAATTAGCAGATTGGAGCTGTGGGTGGTGACACAAGTCACGGGAATACAGAGAGTAAAGGAGGAGGCCAAGGAGACAACCCTGTGGGGTATGTATGCTGAGGGTCAGAGAGACAGAGGTGAGGGAGCCCACTCTTACCACCTGCCGGCGATCTGACAGGAAGTCCAGGATCCAGCTACACAAGGCAGGGTGAAGACCGAGGTCTCTGAGCTTCTTGTCGATACTTCACGCCTTCGTATGGCTACTGCTCTGCCCATGACTGCAAGGAACTGCAGAGAACTTTGGAGAGCAGAGAACATCAGAGAAGCAAGCCTCCCCTCCATGGACTCTTCCTGCACTTCCCCTGCCTTGGAAAAGCAGGCCGGGTACTCAAAGATCCTCACAACCCGGACATTCTTGCTGCAAACCCGCTCCCCCATTGGGGAAGAAATACAAAAGCCTTAAAGCGCGTAACACCAGGCTCAAGGACAACTTCCTGTCTGCGGTTATAAGCTAAATGAATGGTCTCCAGTCCGATAAAATGGACTCGACCTCACAATGTAACTCACCGTGACCCTGCACCATATGTCTATCTGCACTGCACTTTCTCTGAAGCCATAATGCTTGGTTACAGTTATTGTTTTGTCGTATATCAGCTCAATGTACTGTCGTAATGTATAGATCTGTGTGGATGGTATGTCAGGCAAGATTTACACTGTAGCTCAGTACGTGATGATAACAAACAAATTCTCCATTTTAATTGTGTGGCACTATTAGACAGACTGAGCTACTTTGGAATCACAGAAGGAAACTTAACTGTTGTCATTTCTGAAGAATGCAAATAAATGGAAAGGGCTTCAATCTCGCTTTATGATCTGCGGTAACTGGGATCAGGTGACCGGTGGTGGGTCTCCCATACCAATTATCAGAATCAGGTTTAATAGCACCGGCATATGTCATGAAATTGGTTGTCTCTGCGGCAGCAATAGAACCTAATTTATAGCAATAAATTTTAATAATTGTGATTTGAAATAAGAATATATATATATTAAATAGTTAAATTATGTAAGTAGTACAACATCTCAGACGCTGCCTGACACATCCACCGCATTTCCCACATTATTCCATATTTACACCAGATACATATTTACCTTTTCCCTCCATATCTTCCCTCTCCCTTTTCCTCCACCTCCAGGTCAGAGAGTCACGGGCTGGATTCCCATCCCGGTCTGACCCACAATTCAGATGCAAACTGGAAATGTGCAGGTTTCATTTAAATCAGTCTTTTGTTTATAAACACTAATTTCTATTCACATTCCTCTGGCCTCACTGGACAGGAACACTGAAACACCAAGTGAGAAACAGCAGGAGGTGGCCATTCAGCCCCTCTAACCATCAACAAGATGGCGGCTGCTCTCCCATCTCAGCCACATGTTTCTGTCCGATCCTCATTTCCTCGATCCCTTCAGTCTCCTCACATCTGCCGGCCTCTGTTTTATGTGAGGACGATCACCGAATCTTCACCGCCCTCTGTGGTGGGGATTTACAGACGTTCACCACCCTCGGAGTGGAGACAATTCCCCTCATCTCAGTCCCGGACAGTCCACCCCCTTTTTCAGAGACTGGGATCCCTGGTTCAACCGGTAATGATGTAGTGCATTTCAATGTGTTTACCTCTCAGTCCTCGATTCTCTAAATGAAAGGGTAATCACATTTGATCTTTCTTCATATGATGACCCCACCACTCCAGGGATCAGTCTGGTAAATCTTCATTGCACTCTCTGTAACAAATACTCTCTAACCTCTTTGTTAATCCTCTGTGGAATTAATTTCCATCTTCTGCAGCCCCGTGTTGCCCCAACCACTCACCTCCCACCCCTGTTACTATTTCCACCTTCCACCTCCCCCTCACCTGGATACACTTCTCACTCCCCAGCTCTTGCCCCGTCCCCACCCCTCACCTCTTTTCTCTGACTATTTCCCGTCCACTCTCAGTCCAGAGGGAGGGTCTTGGCCCGAAATGTTGACGGTCCATTTCCCTCCACAGATGCTGCCCGACCCACTGAGTTCCTCCGGCAGTTTGTTCTTTGGTCTGTATAACCCGTGTTAGTGTGGGGAGCCGGATTTTACACAATATTCCTGGTACAATCTCAACAAAATCCAAATAATTGTCACTTTGCTCGGACCATTGTCCCCACTTGCAGGTTAACATTCTGCCGGTGTTTGCCCCCCAATGTGGTGAATCCCTCTGCTCGCCACCACCGTGGGCTCTGACATTTCCACAGATGAGCCCCTCCTGTCCCCACCGGGACAAACATCCTGTTCGCCCCCTTATACAATCTTCATCCTTTCAATAAAATCCCGCCACCCCACCCCGGGGAACAATTCCCATCAGAGATGCTTTTTTTTGACATTTGCTGTTCCTTAATTCTACCCACAGATTCTACACCTTTCAACCCTATGCCACCTCTTTCTAATGATTTTATTTAATATCTTACTAATAGATCCACACAACCCCACTACCAGCTTGTTCTTTCAAGAAGCATGTAAGTATCTGGGAAACATGAGGACCTGCAGATGGTAGAAATCTAGAGAACTACACACAAAGTGCTGGAGGGGCTCAGCATGTCAGGCAGCATCTATGGAGGGGTATCATCATTTCGGGCCAAGACCCCTTATCGGGACTGTTGATACCCACATACCTGGAAGATCCACAAGCAAAGAAAATAGAAAGTGGTGCGAAATAGGGAAAACCTTTGACAAAATTTAGTTCAAGGCTTAAAAAAACCCTGCCAAACAGCTCAATAGTTAACAAATACAACAAAGACAATAAACAATTTCATCAATACCAACATTGACTTTTTTTTATATAAAAAATATCTTGGTCCCATTTCAATCAGTAAAATTTAAAGATAAATAAGAACTGAAATGATATTTACGCTCAAACCCACTTAGATTAACACTACCTTGGACAGGAGGAAGAGAAGTAACACACATGAAAAAAATATCACACAAGTCAGATAAAACTTCTAAGTATATATTTTCAACAAAAATGAACAGAATTCAGCACTCCAGGTGTGTCTATGCCATCGTGATAAGAAATACAGACCGGAAAACTTAAATGAGGGGCCAACTCAGAAAAATGAATCATCACTATGGAAGAAAACATTAACCAGTGGAACGAGTATGACCCTCCATGGGAGACATCCCAGTGATCTGAGCAGACGAGATGGTGACAAGGAAGCTTCGAGCACCTGACTGAGAGTTGGAGACCTCTTCCCAGAAACAGAGGGGTTCCTTGCAGAAATATAGGACAAGCCGGTTAACAAAAGGAAAAAAAAATGTGAATACATGCAATACGCACGAACACGGCGGGAGGAGAAGATGGCGGCACGCCGGCGTGTGCACAGCCCTCCGGTGAAAAATGATGTTGTATCTGTTAAATAGGGGCCGTGGACAACTCTGATTTGATGGAGAATGGACGTGAAAGCACAGAGGAACATCTGGAGAAATTTATGAAATGCCCATTTGCTGCTGTCATTACCGTGTGGTCGTGAAACTTTCAGAGGGTAGGCCTCAAAATCCCCGGCCTTGCCTACTTTTGGTGACCGAGAGGAGGTCGAATCGTTCAGACAGAGATGGTGCTCAGTACTCGGTGTCAGAGAGCTGATCACAGCTCGAAGTTTTCGGATGACTCAGAGTCAGATTGTGATCGGCATGGCAGGGAGAGTTTTTCTTCCTTCTCCTGTCTGTGTGAGATGTGGGACATTTGAGAAACTTTGAACTTTACTGTGCTCACTGATTTCTTCATCAAGTTATGGTATTGTTACACTCTTTGTAACTATATGTTATAATTATGTGGTTTTGTCAGTTTTTTCAGTCTTGGTTTGTCCTGTGTTTTGTGATATCACACCGGAGGAAATAATGTATCATTTCTTAAGGCATGCATTACTAAATGACAATAAAAGAGGACTACGTGTCTTCATAATCATATAAAAACAAGGCAGTAAGTGCAGAAAATGCCAAGAGAAACCAGACACAATCCAACACATTCCAGGATCCTGCAGCAGTTTAACTCAATCTGATTACTTGCAAAGGTACAATCAAATGGCAAATAATATTCACAAAAATCTTGCTTTAAAATACAAACTCATGAAGGCCCTCCATCACTTCATAAAGGCATCAGATTTCAAGCCTGATCCAGTTCAGAGTCAAAATATTACAAATTATATGATAATCAATACATTATTTCAGATAGGACAATCCATAATAACCATCCAGATATAATATTACAGGATAAACAAGCAGGAACAACTCCCTCAATAGATAAAACCATTCCCCACACACACGTTCCTCAACCAGTGGAGCACCTCACCACAGGCATTGTTTGTGTGATCAGTCAGACAACTGAAAGATTTTCTCTCTCAGTCAGCTTCCAAATGTTGTTACTCTGTCATGCGTTGCCACGCCCCACTGCTGATTCCCTTCTCCTCATCATACGTTCTTACCCCGACCGTCGTCAAGATCCCCAAACTCTGCCCTGTGCAGACCTGCCTCTGGTTTCTGACCCTGCTTCATTGAACATCCAACAGATGGTTTCCCATTCTGCTTTCAGTCTTTAGAGGACAGTGGTGTTTTCTAACAACCCTTTAGAAGCAGGAAAAATGACCCACAATGTGGAAATGAGTCGTCATTATGGAGGTTAACGACCAATGCCATTCTTCCTCAGCCCAGAGATTTCAGGGCGAAGAACATCTCAGACAGAACTGCAGTCAGCTCGGCTTCTTCAGTCTGCAGAAAATTCAAGGGAAACCTCTTCACCCACAGAGTGGTGACTGTTCGGAACCCATAAACACAGGGAGAGCGAGAGATGAACAACAGGGCAGGATTTAAATTGACCGTCATGGAACTGAATCACTGGCAGGGTCCAGCAAAATAAACTGATTTATTTGTCTCAGATCCAGAATATTAAACTCCAGTTCCACTAAAGGTGAATATGCAGCAGAAGAAACTCCTCCCATGCCCAGTGACCAGGGTGCAGAACTGGGTGTGGTGAGCATCAGCAATAATTGCAGAGTTCAGCACCAACAGTCACTCTCAAAATTGCATTCAGCAACTGTGATGGACAAATATCCAGCATGCAGCTTATTGAAACTTTCTCCCCAGTGTGAACCCGGCAGTGTGTCACAAGTGTAACATACTGTAAGGTTCCACTGCTAATGTAACGGCCTCTGTGCAGTGTTTCACTGCTGAGGTAATGGTTTCTCTGTAGCAGCAATGTTTAGGTTATGACTGGAGATAACAGGGTCTTGGAGTGCGGGGTCATCCAATGAGAGAAATGTTCTTTCTTGTGAGTCTGGAAGAGGGATTTTCGTGGTCTTTTGTTGTGGAGAGATGAGAAGATGCGAATGGAGAGAGTGGGCCCTTTTTTTTTGTTTACTTCACTAACCATATAGAACCATAGAACACTACCACACAGAATCAGGCCTTTTGGCCCTTCTTGGCTCTGCCGAACCATTTTTCTGCCTAGTCCTACTGACCTGCACCTGGACCAATTTAGCACATTATCATCCAGATCATTGATATAGATGAGAAATAACAATGGACCCAGCACTGATCCCTGTGGCACACCACAAGTCACAGGCCTCCACTCAGAGAAGCAATCCTCTCCTACCACTCTCTGGCTTCTTCCATTGAGCTAATGTCTAATCCAATTTACCACCTCTCCATGTATACCTAGCGACTGAATTTTCCTAACTAACCTCCCATGTGGGATCTTGTCAAAGGCCTTACTGGAGTCCATGTACACAATACCCACTGCCTTCCCTTCATCCACTTGCCTGGTAACCTCCTCGAAAAACTCTAACAGATTGGTTAAACATGACCTACCACGCACAAAGCCATGTTGACTCTCCCTAATAAGTCCCTGTCTATCCAAATACTTGTAGATCCTATCTTTTAGTACTCCTTCCAATAACTTACCTACTACTGTCGTCAAACTTACCGGCCTATAATTTTCCAGATTACTTTTAGATCCTTTTTTAAACAACAGAACAACATGAGCCATCCTCCAATCCTCCGGCACCTCACCCGTAGATACCGACATTTTAAATATATCTGCCAGGGCCCCTGCAATTTCAACACTAGTCTCCTTCAAGATCAGAGGGAACACCCTGTCAGGTTCTGGGGATTTATCCACTCTAATTTGCCTCAAGATAGCAAGCACCTCCTCCTTTTCAATCTGTACAGTTTCCATGATCTCACTACTTGTTTCCCTTAATTCGATAGACTTCATGCCAGTTTTCTTAGTAAATACAGACGCAAAAAACCCATTTAAGATCTCCCCCATTTCTTTTGGCTTCACACATAGCCGACTACTCTGATCTTCAAGTGGACCAATTTTATCCCTTACAATCCTTTCACTCTTAATATACCTGTAAAAGCTCTTTGGATTATCCTTCAGCTTGACTGCCAAGGCAACCTCATGTCTTCTTTTAGCCCTCCTGATTTCTTTCTTAGTTTTTTTTTGCACTTTTTATACTCCTCTAGCACCTTATTTGCTCCCTGTTTCCTATACGTGTCATACAACTCTCTCTTCTTCTTTATCAGAGCTCCAATATCCCTTGACAACCAAGGTTCCTTATTCCTATTCACTTTGCCTTTAATCCTGACAGGAACATATAAAGTCTGCACTCTCAAAAATTTCTCCTTTGAAGGCTTCCCACTTACCAATCACATCCTTGCCAGAGAACAAACTGTCCCAATCCATGCTTTTTGGATCCTTTCTCATTTCTTCAAATTTCGCCTTTTTCCAGTTTAGAACCTCAAACCGAGTACCAGATCTATCTTTATCAATGATCAAGTTGAAACTAATGGTGTTATGATCACTGGAACCAAAGTGCTCCCCTACACACACTCCCGTCGCCAGTCCTAACTCATTTCCGAATGGGAGATCTAATATTGCATCCTCTCTAGTTGGTACCTCCATATATTGATTTAGAAAACTTTCCAGAACACATATTACAAGCTCTAACCTGTGTAGACCTTTAACAGTATGGGAGACCCAATCAGTATGTGGAAAATTAAAATCCCCTACTATCACTAATTTTTGCTTCCTGCAGTTGTCTATCTCTCTGCAGATATGCTCCTCCAATTCTCGTTGACTACTGGGTGGTCTATAATACAACCCCATTTATGTGGCCATACCTTTCTTGTTTCCCAGCTCCACCCATATGGCCTCAATAGACAAGCCCTCTAATCTGTCCTGCCTGAGCACTGCTGTAACATTTTCCTGACTAGCAATGCTACCACCTGCACCCCCCACCACCCTTCATTCCTCTGCCTCTATCACGTCTGAAACATCAGAACCCTGGAACATTAAGCTGCCAGTCCTATCCCTCCTGCAGCCAAGTTTCACTAATGGCTATAATGTCGTCATTCCATGTGTCAATCCATGCCCTCAGCTCGTCTGCCTTCCACACAATACTCCTTGCATTGAAATAGACACACCTCAGGAGATTATTTCCACCATTCACAACCCTTCTAATTGTGGCTTTGCATGAGCTTTTAACATCATTTATTTTCACCCCCGCTCCACTATCTGCTCTGGCACTCTGGTTCCCATCCCCCTGCAAATCGAGCTTAAACCCTCCCCAATAGCACTAACAAACCTCCCCATAAGGATACCGGTCCCCTTGTAGTTCAGGTGTAACCCGTCTCTCTTGTACAGGTCCCACCTGCCCCAGAAGAGATCCCAATGATCCTGAAATCTGAAACCCTGTCCCCTACACCAGTTCCTCAGCCTCAGTCAAAGTAAGAATTATAAAGTTCAATCATTTAATCAGATATTGTTTACCATTTGTTATTTCATGGTACCGATTTGTAACAGAGGAGACATCACGCAGCATCCACCCAAACGAGATTTCTTAAGTTTGGCTGGGCTGGGGGGCTATCACCCCCTATATTAAGCTGCTAGCTGAAGGGAGAGTTACATAAAGTGAGATGACTGAGTGAATCCTTTCCCACATTCACAGCAGGGGAACGGCCTCTCCCCAGTGTGAACGCAGTCATGCACATTTGGTTGATTTGGCTGAGAGAATCTCTTCCCAAAGTCTGAGCAGGTGAACAGCCTCTCCCCAGTGTGAAGTCGCTGGTGTCTCAGTAGGTGGAATGACCGAGTGAATCCTTTCCCACAGTCTGAGCAGGTAAACAGCCTCTCCCCAGTGTGAACTGACTGGTGTCCCTTCAGTTGAGATGACTGAGTGAATCCCTTCCCACACACTGAGCAGGTGAACGGCCTCTCCCCAGTGTGAACTGACTTGTGTACAAGTAGGTGGGATGACCGACTGAATCCCTTCCCACAGTCTGAGCAGGTGAACGGCCTCTCCCCAGTGTGAACTCGCTGATGTTCCTTCAGATGAGATGAGTAAGTGAATCCCTTCCCACAGTCTGAGCAGGTGAACGGCCACTCCCCGGTGTGAACTCTCTGATGTGCCTTCAGTTGACATGACCGAGCAAATCCCTTCCCACACACTGAGCAGGTGAATGGCCTCTCCCCAGTGTGAACTCTCTGATGTACCTTCAGTTTAGATGACTGAGTGAATCCCTTCCCACAGTCTGAGCATTTGAACGGCCTCTCCCCAGTATGAACTGACGTGTGTACCAGTAGGTCAGATGATCGAGTGAATCCCTTCCCACAGTCTGAGCAGGTGAACGGCTTCTCACCGGTGTGAAATCGCTGATGTCCCTTCAGTTCAGATGACGAAGTGAATCCCTTCCCACAGTCCGAGCAGGTGAACGGTCGCTCCCCAGTGTGAAATCGCTGATGTATCTTCAGTTGAGATGACAAACTGAATCCCTTCCCACAGTCTGAGCAGGTGAATGGCCTCTCTCCAGTGTGAACTCTCTGATGTACCTTCAGTTTAGATGAGCAAGTGAATCCCTTCCCACAGTCTGAGCAGGTGAATGGCCGCTCCCCGGTGTGAACTGACTGGTGTCTCAGTAGGGTGGATGACCGAGTGAATCCCTTCCCACAGTCTGAGCAGGTGAACAGCTGCTCTCCAGTGTGAACTCGCTGGTGAGCCATTAGGTCAGATGACCGAGTGAATCTTTCCCCACAAATTCAGCAGATGACCAGCCTCTGCCCAGTATGAACTGACTGGTGTGTCCACAGGTGGGAAGACCGACTGAATCCCTTCTCACACACAGAACAGGTGAATGTCCTTGTCCCAGTGTGAACTTGCTGATGTACCTTCAGTTGAAATGACCAACTGAATCCATTCCCACTGTCTGAGCAGATGAACGGGTTCCCCCCTGTGAAATGACGGGCGTGCCAGTCGGTCAGATGATCGAGTGAATCCCTCCCCACAGTCTGAGCAGGAAGGATGATTGAGTGAATCCCTTGCTCCACTTGTTAAATATCTGGACCAAGACAGCAAATCAGGCGTGTTATGTTCGAGATTCCCATAGACAAATTCCTTGTCACTTTTAACCTGTAAAAAGATTTACAAAATCTATCAGTGGGTGTAGGACAACAGTTCAGATGAGATCACTTGGGTTGTCAAGGTGTGATCTGACATCACACTGTTACAGTGAGGTTCAACCCAAGTTGGAGAGAGAAATCATCTTCTAACTGGGCACAGTGCTGGTATCTGGAATGATCATCAAATTCTCTGATGTTCTTTCTGTCTCTATGAGAATGGGTTCAGAGGAGATGTGAGGGGTATGTTTTGTTACGCAGAGAGTGCTGAGTGTGTGGAATGGGCTGCTGGCAACGGTGGCAGAGGTGGATACAATAGGGCCTTTTAAGAGACCCCTGGACAGGTATATGGAGCTCAGAAAATTAGAGGTAATTTCTCAGGTATGGCCATATTCGGCACAGCTTTGTGGGCCAGGGAGCCCGTGTTATGGGGTAGTTTTTTTTCTATGTTTCTACCCTCCCCAATCTGTGACCTGGCTCAGTTTGACTCTCTCCATTGGTATTATTCCCTGTTCCCACTGAGCTACATGGGTGCCTGGCCCCACAGTAACCGAAACACTCTCACACGAATAGCCTTTGTTAACGTGCAGCTGGAATTTTCTTTCATGTATTACTAACTTAAAGTGCCACAGTTTTAACACCATATAAACAATTCCTGCTGAGATGAATGGTTGGTCCGCACAGCTGGTAAAAGGACTTAAAGTGAGTTTTTGTATTATTTCAGGTTCTTGTCACAGTCATAGAATAATACAATACAGAAACAGGCCCTTTGGCCCATCTGGTTGGTGCCGAGCTACTTAAACTTTCTACTGCCATACCCCTACCATCCAGGTACCTGTACAAACCTCTGAAATGTTCAACTTGAGCTTGCAGGCACCGGGTGTGCTGGCTGCTCATTCCACACCTGGATGACGGTCTGTGTGAAGACGTTTCCCCTCATGTTCCCCTTACCATCTCAACTTTCACACTTGACCCATGGCTTCTGGTTGTAGCCCACCCAATCCCAGTGGAGAAAGCCAGCTTGCATTTACCCTATCTGTGCACCTCTGTCACAATCAAATCTCCCCTCAATCTTCCACATTCCAAGCAATAAAGTCCTGATCTGTTCAATCCTTCCCAATAACCCAAGTCCTCCAGACCTGGCAGCATCCTTGTGAATTTTCTCAGAACTCTTTCAACCTCTTTTACATCTTTCCTGTAGGTAGGTGACCTCAAGTGCAAACAAGACTCCACATTAGGCCTCACCAATATCTTCTACAAGTCAACATCCATAAGACTGAAAGAAGCTGCAGAAGATCGTGAACACAGCGCAGCGCATCACACAAACCAATCTTCCGTCCTTGGACTCACTTTACACCACACACTGTCGGAGCAGTGCTGCCAGGATAATCAAGGACATGACCCACCCAGCCAACACACTTTTCGTCCCTCTTCCCTCCGGGAGAAGGTTCAGGAGCTTGAAGACTCGTATGGCCAGATTTGGGAACAGCTCTTTTCCAACTGTGATACGACTGCTGAACGGATCCTGACCCGAATCTGGGCCGTACCCTCCAAATATCCGGACCTGCCTCTCGTTTTTTTTGTACTACCTTACTTCCCATTTTTCTATTTTCTATTTATGATTTATAATTTAAATTTTTAATATTTACTAATTTTAACTATTTTTAATATTTAATATGTGTAATCCAGGGAGTGTGAAGCGCAGAATCAAATATCGCTGTGATGATTGTTCGTTCTAGTTCCAATTGTTTGGCAACAATGAAGGATAAAGTATAAAGTATAAAGATCTATCATTGTCACTACTTTGGTTCATGAAGGCCAATGGGCTGAAATCTTTCTTTCTGTCCGTATCTAACTGTGACACCACTTTCAGTGAATTAAGGACATGTATTCCCAGATCCCTTTCTTCTACAACACTCCTCCATGCCTGAACAGTCACTGTGAAAGTCCTCCCTTGGTAGGTCCTACCAAAGTGCAACACCTCACACTTGTCTCCATTCAATTCCATTTTCCATTTCTCAAACCATTTTCCCAGCTGGTCCAGATCGCACTGCAAGCCATGATAGTCTTCCTCACTGTCCACTGCTGGTCCAGATCGCACTGCAAGCCATGATAGTCTTCCTCACTGTCCACTGCACCACCAATCTCGGAGTCAGCCACAACTTTGCTGATCCAGCTAACCATGTTATCATCCAGATTACTGATATAGATGACAAACAACAGATCCAGCACTGATCCCTGTGGCACACCACTAGTCACAGGCCTCCAGTCAGAGAGGCAACCATCTGCTACCACAGTCTGGCTTCTCCCAAAGACAGTGTCTCATTCAATTTACTATCTCATCTTGAATGCTGAGTGACTGAACCTTCTTGACCAACCTCCCATATGAGACTCTGTCAAGTGCCTTGCTAAAGTCCATGTAGACAACATCCACTGCCTTGCCTTCGTCCACTTTCCAGATAACTTCCTCGAGAGACTCTATAAGATTGGTTAGACATGACCTACCATGCACAACGCCATGCTGTCTATCCTTAATCAGTCCACATCTCTCCAAATACTTATATATCTGGTTCCTGCACATACATTTCAATAACCTTCCCCTACTGATGTCAAGCTCACCAAAGTACAATTTCTTGGTTTATTTTTAGAGCCTTTCTTGGACAGCAGAACAACATTGGCTGTCCTCCAATCCTCCAGTACCTCACCTGTCACTAAGGTTGATTTATATATCTGTGCTTGGGCCCCGACAATTTCTGCACTTGTCTTCCGCAGAGTCCTAGGGAACAACCTGTCAGGCCCTGGTGATTTATCCACGGTAATGTGCCTTAAGACAGCAAACACCTCCACCTCTGTAATCTGTACAGGGTCCATGAAGTTGATGCTGCTTTGCCTCACTTCTGTAGACTGTGTCCAACTCCTGTGCAAATACGGATGCAAAAAAACTATCTCCCCCATCTACTTGGTCTCCTCATATGGATTATCATTCTGATCTTCCAGCGGATTAACTTTCCCCTTGCAATCTTTTTGCTCTTAACATGTCTGTAGAATCCCTGAGGAGTCTCCTAAATCTTGTCTGCTGGGGCAACCTCATGCCTTCTTTTATTTTAACTTGAATTTCCTGTATTTCATAAGTACCCCATTTGTTCCTATCTGCCTGTACCTGGTATGCACCTCCTTTTTATTGACCTGGGAGAAGAAGCACAAAGGGGTGATGGAGTTGCATGGTGGGAGCTGGGGGAAGGGGTTATTTAAATTAAAGTTGCAAGGGGAATGGGAGCCTGAATAACAGAACAGATAGTAGAGGGGTTGTGGAGACAGATGTTGTTCAGTCCTCAGACAAAGTCAGGAATGAAAAACGTTGAGCATGGCGCAGTGAATATGCTGAGCCCTGTATATTTCAATACAGGGAGCAGCGTAGGAAAGGCAGATGTGTTCACGGCATGGAACAACACTGGAATTATGACACTAGGATCTGGCAACTGTGGATTGTGACAGGCTGCTTTATGGCAAAGGTGTGCTTGGTAAATGGGAGGCCTTCAAAGCAAAATTTTGAGAGTACAAGGCGGGTATGTGCTTGTCAGAATAAAAGGTAAAGTTGGAAACTGTATCTCTTGGTTTTCAAGAGATATTGAGAACCTGGTGAAGCACAAAATGGAGTTGCATAACAGGGATAGGCAGGTAGATTCTTATGGAGTATAAGAAATGCAAGAGAACAAGGAGGAAATAAATCAGGATGGCTAAAAGAAAGCATGAGATTGCCCTCACAGAAAAGACGAAGGATAAGCCTCACGGATTCTAGAGATAGATTGAGAGCAAAAGGATTGCAAGGCACAAAGTTGGTCCTCTGGAAGACTGGAATGGCAATCCACGTGTGGAACCAAAGCAGATGGGGGAGATCTTAAATATTTTTTTCATCTTATTTACTCAGGAGATGGACACAGTGTCAGTGAGGGTGTGGAAAAGCGGCATTAAAATCATGGACCCTGTACAGATTAATGAAGAGGAGATGTTTGCTATCCTGAGGCAGATTAGGGTGGATAAATCTCCAGGGCATGACAAGGTGCTCCCTCGGACCCTACAGGAGGCAAGTGCAGAAATCGTCAGGGCCCTAGCAGAGATAATTAAATCATCCTTTGTGCCGGGAGAGTTATCAGAGGATTGTAGGATAGCCAGTTATTTCACTGTTCAACATAGAACATAGAAATCTACAGCATATTCCAGGCCATTCAGCCCAATGTTTTGCCAACCATGAAACTTACCTAGAAACTGCCTAGAATTTCCCTAGCACACAGACCTCTATTTTTCTAAGCTCCATGTACCTATCTAACAGGCTGTTAAACGACCCTATTGTATCTGCCTCGACCACCACTGCTGGCAGTGCATTCCACACACCCATCACTCTCTGTGTAAAAAACTTACCCCTGCCATCCCTTCGGTATCTATTTCCAAGCAGCTCAAAACTATGTCCCTCATGTGAGCCATTTCAGCCCTGGAAAAAGCCTCTGGCTATCCACACGATCAATGCCCCTCATCATCTTATACACCTGAAAAAGGCTCTAAGCATAAACAAGGAAGTTATACATTGCTTTGAGGATTTGTTGGAAGTATACAGAAGCTTTTGCATCACCGCAATACACACAGTTTCTGTATTGTACATAAATATTTCCCCTGAAGCCTCCGCCAAATGACTGACTGTGGTGAACTCATTGATGGTGCAGTAATGCCAGTGAATATAAAGGGAAGCGCAGTAGTCACATTTGTGATGTGAAAGCTATTTGTTGCCCAGGGCAAAGGTGTTTGATATCATTATCTTCACAGAGTGAATGGGTCAAAACATGTCCTCACGGGTAGAAAGGTCTGGAACAAGAGGAGGTAGAACAAGCAACACACACAAAATGCTGGAGGAACTCAGCAGGCCAGGCAGCATCTGTGGAAAAGTGTACTAATGCAGAATTCCGGCATTTTGTGTGTGTTGCTTGGGTTTCCAGCATCTGCAGAATGTCTCTTGTTTGTGATTGGAGGTAAAATAAAGGTGATTATCAGAACTGGCGATGTAAAAGATTTTGTTCCCTTTCTCCGAGTTCCTAACCCTTTGATAGCTGGAGCTAAGCTCTGTCTGAGAGATCCATCGGTTCCCATTCCCTCATCAGCCTAAGCTCCCCGGGGTCCGTGCAGGGGATCGTGGGGATGAGAGAGAGAGAAGAGAACAGGACTGTCCCGGGATCGCGGGGCACAGTTTCCGGGAGTCACAGCAATTGCCCCTCAGTCGGTAGTGAAAACGGGCGCACGGAGAAACACTCACCGGCAGCGATATCCGAGGCCTTTTGTGTACTGCGCATGCGTGATATTCGGGACATCCGCAACCCTGACGCCTGCGCATTCGATCGGTGCTTCAGCGACCCCGAAAAGTGTTACGCCTCAGTGTTCAAGCTAATCACAGTGCCATTGAAAGTTTCTGCAAGCAACGGTTCAAGTACATACCTCAGTTTTTGTGTGTAGAAAACTCAGCAGCTCGTTTAACACAGAATGCAGCTCCCATAAAACATTACACTTAACATCAGCAAACGTTCCGCATGTTTAATGCCAAAGTAGAACGTTCTTACAACTGCAGATATAAAACACAAGAGATTCTGCTGTTACAGGAGATGTGGACACATTCACACAAAATGCTGGAGGAACTCTGCAGTTCAGGCAGCAACTAAGCAGAGGTGTACACAGCCAATGCATGCTGAAGGGGTTCGGCCTAACCGTTGCTTATTTGTTCCTCTCCACATTGACTGCCTGATCTGTTGATTTCCACCAGTATTTTGCAGAAATTAACCACTTTTTTTTTGATCAACCAGCTTCCAAATGTTTTTGATCTTTCATTTGTAGCCACATCCAGCTGATCTGATTCCTCTTCTCCCCCCTCCTTGTAAACTCTCGGTCCCATCTCTTTCTGGAACCCCAAACCCCTGACTCAGGCTGGCAACCCTTGGGGTCTGACTCTGGTCCATCGAAGATTCACTCTCTAGTCTGCTGTCAGACTTCAGCAGTGCATTGCAACAACCCAGCTGTCGATGGCACAGTCGTTTGAAATTAGTGAAAACGGCCCAAAAAGTTAAAAAGAGCAGGAAAGAAGGAGTTTAACCACCTTAGTCCAGAGCCCTGGGGAACGGCAAAACCACAGTGAGCTCATTGTCTTATTCAGTCTGGAGAAAATCATGCAGGAAATTCATGCAGGTGTATAAGATGATGAGAAGCATTGGTCGGGTAGATAGCCAGAGGCTTGTCCCAGGGCTGAAATGACTAACACGAGGGACATGGTTTTAAGCTGCTTGGAAGTAGGTACAGATGAGATGTCAGAGCTAAGTTTTTTAAACAAAGAGTAGTGTGTGTGGAATGCACTGCCAGCAACGGTGGTCGAGGTGGATACAACAGGGTCTTTTAAGAGACTCTTAGATAGGTACATGGAGATTAGGAAAATAGAGGCCTATGCGATAGGATAATTCTCGCTGTTTCTAGAGTAAGTTACATGGTCGGAATAACGGACCCAAAGGGTCTGTAATGTGCTGTAAATTTCCATGATTCCATAATATTCAAGGGAAATTTCCTATCCCACGGGGTGGTGACTAGTTGTAAACTGTCATCACAGGGAGAGTGAGAGGGGAACGACAGGGATAGATATTGATATACTGATATGGAACGTGAAACATTGGCAGGGACCAGATGGGCCGAGTGGCCTCTCTAGTGTACATTGTGAATGTGGTAGAGACAGCAAGTACCTGAGACACGGGAGTGAATATAGAACTGTTTTATCTTTCACAGATCCAGAATATTAAACACCAGTCTAGTTTAAGGCTAACATCAGCAGAACGGACTCCTCCAATGCTCAGTGACCGGGGTTCAGTCCTGGGTGCGATGAGCAGCCGCAAGAACTGCAGAATCTGACAGTAACAGTTCCTCATGAACCTGCAGCTGCCTTCAGTCACCGTGATGGTTAAACATTTGACATAGAGCTGATTTGAACTTCCTCCCTGATGTGAAGTTGCTGCTGTTGCAGCAGCTGGGATGATTGAGTAAAACTCTTTGTTCACTCCGGACAGAAATGTGGCCTCTATTTATTGTGAATTCACCGGAGCATCACAAGGTGGGTTAACTGAATGAGCCTCTTCACACACATGGAGCAGGTGAACGGCCACTTCCCGCTGTTAGTGTATCTGTGATGGCATGGTTTCCCCTTCACTTTGAGCAGATTAGGTTCCTCTGATTTGCAGAGTAGGAGGTTATCTGTGTACTAGTTGAAGTGTTTCCTTCAATTTTGGAGGGACAATTATCTCCCAATTTGTGTAAAGGAAATTACAGTTCTACTGGATTTGCAAATGCAATATGCAGTTATGGGTGGGCTATTGATGGGAATCCAACTCTTTTGAATTTTGGATTTCCTGTGGTGTAGAAAGATGGGTGAGAATGCACACAAAAAAAAACTGGAAACACCCTTCAGAACAGGCAGCACTGGGAAGGACAACCAGACTTAATGCTTCATCTCAAAGAACCTTTGTTGGAAGTATAAAGGAAACAGAAAGGTATGGGGAAGACAAGTGTGGCTCTATTTGAGAGACAAGAATACATTGCAATGAGAAAGGCAGTCTGATGTAGGAAAATTAATTTACCTGTCTGGAGGGGCTTATGGGATATCCTATATTAAGGGAGTAGGAAATGCTCCCTTGTTTTTTTTTCTGGGGATGGGGTTTATGGAATTTGCTATATTGAGGGAGTAGGAAATACTCCCTTGTTTTTTTTTCTGAATAATTGGTTTGAGATGGAGATCTGTTTTCTCCCGAGTCAAGGGAAATTGGAATACATATTCCGTAAGAAGGAGTTAAATTACATCTAGTTTTTAAAATTATTATAAACAGGTTTGCTCCATCTAACACACGGACACCCCAAACATGACTTGCTCTGCTCACTCACCAGGAACTCCAGTGACGGCAATGACCGTGTACAATATTTTCTGCACAGTGCCGTACCTAACCCACATTTCAGACATTTTGTCCATCCAGCGATTTGACCCCAGACACCACAGACGATCTCTATGAACAAAATATTAAGTCTGTGATTTGAAGTACCACTTAGCCACTCCAAAGTGACAGATTTCAACAGATTTAAAAATAAAGCTTTTGAACAAGCCATTACGTCACACGAGTGTAATCCCTGCACTGACAGACTGTGATTAATTTAGTGAATTATTTTAGGTACTATTTGTGTGAGTTGGTTTGTTCCAACAAAGATTTGTGTCTGATTACAGAGGAAAGGATAGTCTTGTATGCAGAGTGAGGGATCTTCACAGGTTTGGAAAACAGGATTCCTTGGTGTGATGTGGAAGTTGATTCCCCTGGTGTACACACAGGGAGATTTCCATGAACCGTGAGGGAGGGGTGTTCTCTAGTGTTTTGGAAGGTGATTTGCTCTGGTGAGGGAAAAGTTGGTTGGTGATTAATGAGGAACATGAATAATCTGATTTGGAAGCAATTAAGTCTCGCAGTGTTTTGGGGATGTGGGTCTTGGTGTGAAGGAAGGGGATTCTCTTGGTGTTAAGTGATGGATTTCTGTGGATGATGGTGAGTGGAGGAAAGCTCTCTGCTGTCTGGCTGGAGGTCATGAGCCTACGAGTGCAAATTAACCATGTTTCTTCACCCATTTCTCATCATCAATTGCCCTGATCCACAGACAGCTACGTGAGATGCTGATAGAGCTGACACCCTGTAAGTACGTCCTGTCTAAGTGCAGAAGATAAACGGAACAGAGAAAGCAGGAAGATGGAAAAGAGTTGATACAGAAGATACTGGATTATGGTCATGCATGTATTATTCCATTCAATGTATTGATGGGGTGGGGATGGTGGTGGGGAATCTGGGACAGTGGGGTAATCTAAGTAAAAAATGCATAATTATCCATGCAGTCTTTCTTCTACATTTCCTACATCTTTTTGATAAACAAGTTATTTTTTTTCCAATTTTAAAGTAAATTCTATTATTAAACCACATATATGTTACCATAAACAATCCTGAGATTTACTTTCTTGCATATCAATAGAATAACAATCATAACCAAATCAATGAAAGACCGCCCAACTAAGGTGTTCACCAGAATGCAGAAGACAACAAACTGTGTAAATACAAAATGAAGAGATGATCATAATAAATAAAAACGTGCTGAATATTGAAAACATGAGATGAAGAGCTCTTGAAAATGTATCAATTGGTTCAGGAAACATTTCACTGATGGACGAGGTGAAGTTGAGTAAAGTTATCCCCTTTGGTGCAAGAGCCTGATGGTTGAAGGGTGGTAACTGTTTCTGAACCTGTCCTTGATGTTAGGTGTTCCTGTTGACAGCGGCAGCTTTCCTGCCATAGCACTTCATGTAGATGTGCAGAATAGCTGGGAGGCCTTTATCGCTGACTGATTAGGCTGTATCCTTTACTTTTTGTAGGATTTTTTGTTCAAGTACATAGGTGCTTCCATTCTGCAAAGGCCAGTAAGTTGTCAATGATGGAATGCAAGGACAGATGCATTCATGACATTCTTATCTGTTTCAGTAATTGTTTCTGCATCTGTTGATACAAGGCATATGTTCCCACTTTACTTCAGTGTGACATTATGCTCATTTATCTACGTTGTGAAAGTCAATGTAGTAAAGACACAGAATAATGCACAAATGTTTCCAGATAACTTTATGACAATGGGAACCAATCTAAACAGATTGCAGATAACATAATATATGGTGGCCATGTCCATCGGTAGGATAGTCTTGGGTTACAGGATGATATTGATTACTGGGGAAAATCGACAGAAAAACTTGCCCCACTCTTCTTGAACTCTCCCTCCCATCCCCTGCATGATCACAAACTCCTTGGTTAATGGTTTTGGCTGTTAAGAAAAAAAAAGTTGGCAACCCCGGTCTACATGATAATTTCTCCATAATTTTATCAAGTTCTATCAAGATTCCTCTCAGCCCCGAGCATTCCAATAAAAGCCCATGATTGTTGAAACTCTAAACTCTGTTTATAAACCTTGGGACAGGCAACATCCTGGTAAATCTTACCTGTACATTTTGAAAGTCACCTTAGGAAGATCGGAATTGCATAACTGTATTCCAAGTGGAAACCGGAATGTTTCATGGAGCTGCTGTTGACCTTCTCCAACCAATAATGACAGGCGTGTCAATAAAAACAGGCCTTCACCATTTTGTTGACTTGCATACCTTTGTTCACTTTTAACCTATTCTAAAATCAAGCTGAACTCTTCCTGCATGGTCATTAAATGTTTAATGGGGTAGTAAGTCTGGAATTTGATTGTAAATAAGGTGGGGCACCAGAAAACTGATTGAATGAGGATGAACCAATCAGGATGGATGGACGATGGAGACCATGCTGTCTCCCTTTTTTGGGGAATGCTCCCATGGTGGAGGGGGTGGGGTAGGTTCAGCATCTGCTACTCATTGTCCAAGGGTGACCTGCAGACTAGAGAAGGGAAGGAGCACATCAGGAAGAAGCGTGTGGGGTTCAAGTTTAGGGGTTCAGGCTCAGGTGTTGTAGGAAGGATCCTTGTTTCGTCAGCCACTCCTGTCACCACTCACAGTCCTGGCAGTGAGGCAGTGGGATACATGTGCTTAAACACCTGGGAGGGTAGCGGATAACAGTCTATTAATCCCGAGCTTCTAAATAATCTGGAATAAACCAGCAATGGCAGACAAGAAGATCAATGCGCCTTGATGTACCTTGCAAGATTGGTTTATTGTTGACACCTGTACCGAGGGACAGTGACAGTCTTGTCTTGAGTACCGTACACAACAATCAGAACACTACACTGTGCACTGCGGTAGAACAAGGTAAATCAATAACAGAACGCAGAATCGAGTATAACTGCCTCAGATAAAGAGATAAAGTGCAGTGCAGTTAAACAATAACGATATTGTGGCGCATCGGACGGCAACTTGTTAAACGGCAATACGGAGTCGAACAGCGGTTCCCGCCACGACTCAAAGTTTCTTCTCATCGAGGTCGTCCGAGTGTGCGCTCCTGTCACAGAATCTTCTCGGAGCCAGCAAAGCGCTGGATCACTCAAACCATCTCCAGGCTGTAAATCGCAGCCTTTACCTGTCCCAGAAACACATTAAAGATAAAAAAAACAGACATAAAAGAAGTAAAAAATATATATATATTCGTGTCCTATGAGAGAGATGTCGACCGAGAGAGCGTTTCTCCAGCATTTGTGTCTGTTTTGGAAGAAGATGGTTGGATTCTAATCCAGGATCATTCCTCCCCCGAAGTCCAGTGCGGATGCCACTACATCACTGGCCAGATGGACAATAAGGTGCAAGATGCTAATCCAGTACATTGAGGTCGAGTCCATCTAGTTATAGTAGGGATATTCTTA
The DNA here is from genome assembly GCF_030028105.1 of Mobula birostris. NCBI lineage: Eukaryota > Metazoa > Chordata > Chondrichthyes > Myliobatiformes > Myliobatidae > Mobula > Mobula birostris. The sequence goes on from NC_092382.1 coordinate 84,589,348, forward strand.
TCGCATAAGAATATTATAAAACGTAATCATTGTCCTTATAACAGACTGTCCGTGAGCCTGGCAGTGTGAGCTTTCAGGCTTTGTTCTCTTTTGTCCGGTTAGAGGGGAGACAGGATGTCTGGGGTGAGTGATTATACTGGCTGCTCTACAAGGCAGTGGGAAGTGAAGACAGAGTCTACGGAGGGGAGGTTGGTTTCCGTGACATGCTGAGATGTGGTCGTAACCCTCTGCAGTTTCTCACAGTCACAGGAGGAGTATTTTGCTGTACCAAGCCATGATATCAGGATGCTTTCCGCCAAGGTCAAGGTGGACGTGGCTACAGGGGTGTGGGCTGCCACATTTACCTGTCTGGATAGGGGGAGGAAATCGCAATGTGGTCCCACAGATTTCTCCACGGCCTGTGGTGGGGAGGTGGGTGATCTTACGTCTGGCTCTGTGTATGAACCTCTCAGTCCACGACGGGAGTCCAGCTCCTTGTGTTCGAGGGAGGAAGTGCTGTGGCCATTCACTTCGGCTGATCACTGTATCCATCTGTCCGGGTGCAGAACAAGCATCCTCCAGCAGTTCTCCCACCTATTGCTTGTCGGGACATCGCAGACTCAGCCCACCCGTAGGTTCCTCTTGACCGGAAAACTCTGGTTTTCTATGGAACTCTGGTCAGATTGCATGTGGGGTATTGCATTTAGTTTCGGTCGCTCCATATCAGATGAATGCCGAGGATTTGGAAAAGGCATAGGAGAGGTTGTAATGAGGACCTTTAGGAGGAGATCTAGAAGGTGGAGTTGCACAAAGTTGGATTGTTCTTTCCGGAGTGGTGGGAGCCAAGGGGAGAACTGAGAGGATCATTATTGTCATAAAAGGAAGTGATGTTACAGCTTTATCAATCTCTGGTTAGGTTGCATCTGGAGTTTGCAGTCACCCCATTACAAGAAGGAGGCCAGGGCTTTGGAGAGGGGAAAGAAGAGGTTTATAGGGAGGAGATCTATAAGGAGGATTTGCAAGAACTTGTGTTATTCTTTCCAGAATGGCAGCTACCAAGGGGAGATAGAGAGGCCTATAAGAGTCATAAATGCGGTAGGCAACTGTGATCTTTCTCACAATATCAAAATTCCGTATAACAGAGGACACGCAGTTAAGGTGAGAGAGGAAAATGTTCAAAGGAGGTCTGCGGAGAAATGTTTAATATAAAACAAAGCCGAGAGTTGCGGTTTCTGGAATGTATTTCTAGCTTGGTAGTGAAGGCAGTGGTGTGTTTCAGATTCTGTGATAGACAAACAAACACACAGAGAAAGGATGGATATAGACAACACGCAGGCAGGGTGATTAGTATAATTAGGCATCATCGGTTAATCATATCAACCCAACATCACAGACTGAATTGTCTCTTCCTGTCCTACAATGTCTAACTGGAGAAATAATCACTGATGAGGGAAATTTATTTTCCACTTCATGTTGAATATCAGTTCCTTCATTCTGAGTCTGTGACCGATGGTAATAGAATTCTCATTCAGGGGAAACGTCCTCCCAGCCATCGGTCCGAATTATCTGGAAGAATCCATCAATTCTCCTCACAATTCCAGAAAATACAGGCCTAGCTCATTCACTCTCCCCTCACACAGACAGCTTGCTATCTCTTGAAGCAGTCAAGTCAGTGTGAGGAACTGTGATTTGACCTGGAAATAATATTCAATGTGCATTCAGGCAGAGGGATTAGTTTAATGAGGCTTAATTACGTCAGCCCAACATCACAGACCAAATAGCCTTCTCCTTTCCTGCAGTGTTGTATGTTTTAACTGGAGAAACAATCACTGATTAAGGACATTTGCTTTCCACTCCTTCCTGAATATCCATTCCTTCATTCTGGGGCTGTGACACATGGTATTAAAATTATCATTCAGGGGAAACATTCTCCCTGCAATTGGTCTGAATGATCTGAAATAAGCCAGCAATTCTGCTCACAATTCCGGAGAATACAGACTCAGTCTCCCCGCACGCAGCAAGTGTGTCCTCCCAGGAACGAGACCTGTCAGTGTGAGGAATAGTCTCCGCACCCTCTCTTCAATAGGGATAACTTTCCCAAGGAAATGCGGCAAAACCTGGAACTAATATTCAACGTACATTCTCACCACACCCTGTAGGACCCTCCCAGTCAGACATCTCTATACCTCTTCTCCAATCCTCCTGTATCACGGCACAGAATATCATTTGGCTCCCTAATTATTTGCTATACCTGAATGTTAACTATTAGTGATTTGTTGACAAGGACTGTCAGGTCCCTATGAACCGGTCACTCTGTCCCCATGTAAATGTGGATTTTCTAGTTTGTTCCTCTGGGAATGAATGGCCTCGCATTCCCCCATATTCTGTCTGTCTGCCACATCTTCAGTCCGTCACTTCTGTCTGCATCCCCAAACTCTCGCTGCGTCCTTCTCAAACCTTGCCTTTCAGCTCTGTACAACAGCCAATAGGGATATAATAAAGTTGGTCCTCACATCCAAATCGCCAATGTAGACTATGAACAGCTGGGGTCTCAGCCACAAACTCTGAGTCACCTAAATGTTGAACGTGTTCCATTTACTTCCTCTATCTGACCTTCACCTGCTGACTAATTCTCACACAGGCATAGTGTCCCGAACCCCATGTGCTTATCCGATCCTTTCTTAGGTTCTTCCAATACCACATTCATCAGTTCTCAATTAAACGTCTGTTTGTCCAATCCTGAATCCACACTGACTCTGCCAGCCCCAGTGAGTATTTGGGGACTTGGTCTGTGTCTCTACCTGTAAGATACTGGTACAGAATACAATGGGAATATTACCCATCTGTGGTTCAGTGTAACCGTTGTATTGGTGACCTGTGTCGGGGTCTTGGGTTCAGTGTGGGACTGGATCTGAATATCTCTGCTGTGTGAAACTGTGGAACTGATGAGCTGTCGGTGTCTCTGTGCTCTGTAACATACCTTCTGTGTCAGACAGGAGCGGCTGATCTGGTGCCTCGACAGGAGGGAATATCATAGTTGATTGCAGTTTGTTTTTTCCTGTGGGTACGAGAAAGAAACTCGGTCAGTGAGGGAGAGGTAAATGTCATGTGGTTCTGTGAAGTGGCCGTTGCAGCCTGTGTATTGTCAGTCTGTCGGTCTGACTCTCTCTCTCTCTTTCACACATATATAACATTGCATCTGATGCTTGTCTTTCTTTCATTCACGTTCAGCTATCCTGCATCAATTCACCTCCCAATTTATTAGATTATGAAGACATGCAGTCCTCTTCTACTGTCATTTAGTAATGCATGCATTAAGAAATGATACAATATTTCCTCCGGTGTGATATCACAAAACACAGGACAAGCCAAGACTGAAAAAAACTGACAAAACTACATAATTATAGCATATAGTTACAATAGTGCAACAATACTGTAACTTGATGAAGAAGCCCATGTGCACAGTAAAAGTTCAAAGTCTCTCAAATGTCCCTCATCTCACGCAGACGGGAGAAGGAAGAAAAACTCTCCCTGCCATGCCCGATCACAAACCGTCTCTGAGTCATCCGAAAGCTTCGAGCCTCCGAATCAGCTCTCCGACACCAAGTACTGAGTGCAATCTCTGTACGAACGATTCGACCTCAATCTCGGTCGCCAATAGCAGGCAAAGCCGGGGATTTTGAGGTCTTCCCTCCGGAAGATTCCCGACCGCGCCATAACGACAGCAGCGAGCGAGCGCTTCTGAAATTTCTCCAGATGTTCCCCTGTGCTTTCACGTCCGTCTCCATCAAATCAGAATTTAGAGTCCTGTTTTTAATATTTAAGCGGTCTTCGCATTCCTTTGCCGATCGAAGCATTTCTTTGTAATTTTCGTTTGATCTCTTGCAGGTTTGAGATGCTCTTAAACGCCTATTACATCAGTAACATGTCAAAATTCTCCGCAGAGCTTTGCCAGCACATTGTGTGTGTTGCCTTGAATTTCCAGCATCTGTAGGTTATCTCATGTTTTGTACATCAGCATCGTGATCATCTGATCACTGCCATCCCGTGTGTGTGTGTGTATGTGTGTGTGTGTGTGTGTGTGGCCAGGATGATGTTGAACGTGCAAAACCGCAGGGACAGAAGTTGGGAGTCGGACGTGTCGTTGAACTCTGTTTACAAATGGATAATTAGCGAAGACATAATTGAAATCTGTAAATGTGGCTGCTTCGGGTCTTTGTCAATAGAACTCCGACATTCTTTTCAATAGAACACACATCAAAGTTGCTGGTGAATGCAGCTGGCCAGGCAGCATCTCTAGGAAGGGGTACAGTCGACGTTTCAGACCGAGACCCTTCGTCAGGACTAACTGAAGGAAGAGTGAGTAAGAGATTTGAAAGTTGGAGGGGGAGGGAGGGGGAGATCCAAAATGATAGGAGAAGACAGGAGGGGGAGGGATGGAGCCAAGAGCTGGACAGGTGATTGGCAAAGCGGATATGAGAGGATCATGGGACAGGAGGCCTAGGGAGAAAGAAATGGGGGAGGGGGAAGCCCAGAGGATGGGCAAGAGGTATAGTGAGAGGGACAGAGGGGGAAAAAGGAGAGAGAGAGAAAAAGAATGTGTGTATATAAATAAATAAATCACGGACGGGGTACGAGGGAGAAGTAGGGGATTAGCAGAAGTTTGAGAAGTCAATGTTCATGCCATCAGGTTGGAGGCTACCCAGACGAAATATAAGGTGTTGTTCCTCCAACCTGAGTATGGCTTCATCTTTACAGTAGAGGAGGCCGGGGATAGACATATCAGAATGGGAATGGGACGTGGAATTAAAATGTGTGGCCACTGGGAACTCCAGCTTTCTCTGGCGGACAGAGCGTAGGTGTTCAGCGAAACGATCTCCCAGTCTGCGTCGGGTCTCGCCAACATATAGAAGGCCGCATCGGGAGCACCCGACGCAGTATATCACCCCAGCCGACTCACAGGTGAAGTGTCGCCTCACCTGGAAGGACTGTCTGGGGCCCTGAATTGTAGTGAGGGAGGAAGTGTAAGGGCATGTGTAGCAGTTGTTCTGCTTACAAGGATAAGTGTCAGGAGTGATATCGTGGGGGCGGATGGGGGCCGGGGTGGGGGTGGGGGGACGAATGGATAAGGGAGTCGTGTAGGGAGCGGTCCCTGCAGAAAGCAAAGAGTGGAAGCGGGGGCGGGGGGGGGAGGGAAAGATGTGCTTAGTGGTGGGATCCTGTCGGAGGTGGCGGAAGTTACGGAGAATTATATGTTGGACGCGGAGGCTGGTGGGGTGGCAGGTAAGGACCAGGGGAACTCTATTCCTAGTTGGGTGGAGGGAAGATGGAGTGAGAGCAGATGTGTGTGAAATGGGGGAGATGTGTTTGAGAGCAGAGTTGATGGTGGAGGAAGGCAACCCTCTTTCTTTAAAAAAGGAGGACATCTCCTTCGTCCTGGAATGAAAAACCTCATCCTGAGAGGAGATGCGGCGGAGACGGAGGAATTGCGAGAAGAGACAGGGTGAGAAGAGGAATAGTCCAGATAGCTGTGAGAGTCAGCAGGGTTGTTTCCACTGCCACATGTCCAGTCCTGGTATTCAGCATTCTCGGAATGGAATCGAAACCAGCCTCTGTGGATTCTGAAATCTGGATCTAAAAATAAACCGCTGTAGGATTCATCGATAGAGCTCAGTGGGTCACGCAGATTTCCTTTCCCGAGGTGAGTAACCGCTGAGGTAATGCCTAGGAATTTAGAAGTGCTTGTCTTCAGTCGGCTGAATATTGACATCAGAGACAATGAATGGTGTTGAATTACCATGTTTATTCAAGTGACTGTTGTCAGTTCGTCAGCGGCAGAACCGTATCTCTGGAGACTGATCCTTTGTATAAATCAGAGCCGTTTTGAATGCATTAGCTCAGAGTTGCTGAAGGAGCTGTGAGTTCAGAAGCAAGACAATTGGCAGATTATTCCTGAAATGGGGTATCCAGTCCTTTTACGGATAGGAGAAGTTTACTATCCATTTATTTCAGCCTTTGGAATTCCCGGTAAGCCGCCGTATCAGCTGCCGTTGGTGGGAATTGAAGTTAAATGCCAACGTAGTGATCGTTTCTGTCGCTGCTTTCCACGGTCACATGTTCAGTCCTAGTGTTCGGCATTCTCGGAATGGAATCGAAACCAGCCACTGTGGATTCTGATGTCTGGATCTAAAAATAAAACGCTGTAGAAATCATCGGTGGACCTCAGTGGGGCAGGCGGATTTCTTCCAGCGGTTTGTGTTTCAATGATGTAATGCTCGGGTCTCTGTGCTTTTGGTCTCGAAGCAGCTACACTGCATTTGCCAATATTGTGTTTATACTGCTGTGGAGATGATAACAATTGCTTGTCTGCATTGGTATGTCAGCGGTCGTGTGAACCACGTGTAATGATCAAACCATCGATTAGTGATAACGATTTAGGAAATGTGATGAGTTCCATGTTGCAGCATGGAACTTGAGGATTTTTAGTAAATGTGTGCGGTGTGACAGAAAATAAAACAGTTGTTGGACAACACAGTGACGTCGCTGCTGATCAATACTGTGAAATGTATTCTATCATATCCACATCTGACCCCTCTACAGACATTCCACTGCGTCACCGGGTCTGCTACTGGACGTTGAATCCCTCTCCCCGGCTTCGCTGTGATGGATTCAGTCGGAGGCTTCGAGTATATCTGTGAGGCTGTATCAGTCTACGCTGTGACTGCTGCCTCGGACAATGTTCTGTTGTAAAATCAGCGAGGTGAGAAATGCTGGAATAGGGAACAAACACGGGGAATGCTAGAGGCACAAAGTAGCATCTATAGAAAGAGAAAGTCGTGTCATAGGGGCTCTCTGTAAACAGTTCCAACAAAATACACGCTAACTGCTTTCCCACATATTCTATTTTGCCTGGATGAGTGGTTCTGGGATTTCCTGTTTCTGTTTCATCCTTCGGCTATTCTGTCGCTGACAGGGAGTCGCATGGAAGTTGATGATTGTCTAATGCAAGAATCCCGCCATCAGCGTCCAGATTTATTAATTTCATTCATATCAGACACGGATGAAGCCGATAGAAAATGTTCCAACCAGTACTGACTCTGAGGTTACCTAGCTTTATCTTTCCGCTGCCTCTTCACATTTTGGTCATCAGAAAGGAATCCAAATTCAAATCATTAGGCTTTATTTTTATGTATAAACTCAGTCAGCTCTTGGACCTCTCTTCAACTTTCTACCCTTAAATGCAGCATTAAAGTCCAAATATTAGATGATCCCCGAAAACTGCTGCATTGGGTTCTGCTCAGTTTTTTCTCAATTTGCTATTTCCTGTCTCTCTTCCAGCGAACTTGGTGGCGATTGCGATCCTCTCCCGTGGAAAGTGCGGTCTCTCCAAATGTGTCACTCGCTACCTGATGGGAATGGCAGCGGCCGATCTCCTGATCGTTATCTCGCAACCGCTGCTGACGTGGACTGCTTGGATTTATTTTCCCCAGTCTTTCCTGTTCATCACTCCTGTGTGCAGTCTCGCCAGATGGTTGATTTTTGCGAGCACTGCGATCTCCGTCTGGCTGACTGTCGCTTTCACCGTCGATCGATTTGTGGCTATTTGCTGTGAGAAGCTAAAAACAAAATATTGCACCGGGAGAACGGCGGCTGTGGTTATCGGGACAGTGAGTGTGCTGGTCTGTTTGGAGAGTGTCCCCTGGGGCTTTACTTCTGAACCTCTTGTAATAATTGATGGTGTTCCCTGGTATTGTGTTCTTACATCGAGCTACAAATACTCTTCTTCTTGGGTGGTATTTGAGATGCTTCACCGCATTTTTACCCCTTGTGTCCCATTCTTTCTGATTTTGTTGTTCAATATTCTGACAGCCAGGCGGATTCTAGTGGCCAGTCGAGCCCGCAGGAGGCTCCGGGGACAAAAGAGTGGAGAGAATGACAAGGACCGGGAGATGGAGAACCGACGCAAATCCATCGTTTTGCTCTTCAGCATAACCGGTAGTTTCATATTGTTGTGGGGAACACGTTTGGTATTTTATATCTATCAACGGATTTCAATGAGTTTTGTTTATTATTCTGTCATGAATCCCGTTTACATTGCAGAAGAGACATCGGGAATGCTGCAGATCATCAGTTCCTGCGCCAACACGTGTATTTACGCCCTGACTCAGAGCAAATTCCGAGAGGAACTCAAGAATGCGGTGATATACCCACTGAAATGGATTTTGAAACTCATTCAGCGGATATAAATAAATGCTGTGCAGTAGTACAATTCAGCTGCTTTCATGTCCCTATTCTGTACTCCCACTTGTGAGCAAACGGAAACAGTTTGATGAACACAGTTACTGAAGGTTGTCTGCCTGAATAGTTAGATGTTCACTCTTTTCCAAAGTTGCCCCCTATCTGCTGGGTTACTCCAGCATTTTGTGTGTGTTGCCTTACAGATACAAAACGGCTATTTACAGCCGATCCCGACGGTACCCCTGGACTCAGCATCCCAGAAAAATCCCCTTTGCATCTCACCCTCGCCATGCTGAAATTGAATGTTGAGGCGAACCTGTCACCCCTTCTTCCCGATTCTGACAAAACTGTCTGTTTTTGGAGCATAATTTCGTCGGTATCAAGCACTCCTGTTCCCATCATTACCCGTCCTTTCCTTCACGCTCCTTTTCTCCTCTGTCTCTACCTGTAGTTTTTCCTTTTGTTTTCCCGTTTGAACTAACTTCCAGTAACAGAATTTTAGCTCTCAGAGAAAGAGTTGCGTGGGGGGTGGGGGGCGGATGGGGGGGGCGCGGAGGTGGTGGTTGGGTGGAAGAGGAGATGCTGTGAACCTAAGAACAAAAGACACAGTGAAGAGAAATGGGAACTGATGTGGTCTAATCCTACACAAAGTGCTGGAGAAAAACTTCAGCTCAGAGAGAGAGAGAGAGAGAGAGAGAGAGAGAGAGAGAGAGAAAGAAAAGATCCAATTCTGCTGAAGAGTCTACAATTTACTCTTTTCCATAGATGCTACCTGGTCTGCAGAACTCTGCAGGCATTTTGGATTTGTAGAATCCGCAGAATGTCTTTTGTTTATGTTTGGTCTAATCCTAGTCAGTGTCAATGAGATGTTTGGCTGTGCCAACACGGAACCGACCCTGGACAAAGAACAAGTGTATAATGATTGAAAAGGACAGCGTTACAGAAACAGACACTTGATAATTAATGGAACAGAGGCTCAGTTAATTTTGAACTCATGCAACTGGAAAATTGGAGGATCTTTAAAAACAAACGCGATCGGGGATATTATTGTTTATACAATTAGAAAGGTGGTGAGAATAGCAGCAGTTTGTATTTAGATATTGCATACTCCAGATGAAACTGAATTGCGGAATCAATCTGAATCCTTCAGTGATTGGCCCGTCATGTCAATTAATGTTAATCTTGAGTGGGTAATATCTAAATACAAACTCTAAATGTAAGCTTGTTTAGGACGGGTAATAGGTAGTGAGGATACTCCTGTTAATTGTATACCCATGACTCCTGGCATTAATGGAGGCTAAATACTTGAAGGGAATTCTTCACGATAGGATTGACAAATATTTGTAGAAGCATAATTAGAGACAGTCAAATGGCTTTGTGAGGGGAAGATCATGCCTTACGCACCTGAATGACTTTCTGAGGGGTTGACAAAACAAAGGCTAGAGTGGTGGATGCTGTGTGTATGGAATTGAGTGAGACGCTTGACAAGAGCCCCACAATAGATTCATCCAGAACGTCGGGAGGCATGGGACTGATGGAAAGTCGGCTGCCTGGGTTTGGACTTACCTTGCCCAGTGAGTATGGGACTGGCAGCAGATGGGGAGTTTCCAGGAGATCTGATTTTTCTCATATTTGTAAATGACTTGAAAGAGGAAGTGGATATGTGGGTTAGTAACTTGCAGTTTGAAGCTCCACGTAGCGTAGCACTTAGAATCCGACTATTCCAGCTCGGGGTACTGGGAATCGGAGTTCAATGCCGGTGTTTTTCTGGAAGGAGTTTGTACAAAATCCCCGTGATATTTATGGGTTTTCTGCCAAGTTAAAAAAGGAAGCAAAACTTAGCGATTAGGCTCGGGTAACATTGAGGTTGCTGGGCGCCGCGGCTCATTGTTCTTCGCTTCATCTCTAAATGAATCAAGGACACCTATGTGCTGTAGCTGTGGATAGCGTAGAATTTCATCATAGGTTACAATGGGACATCGACACGGTGTAGAGCTGGGGTACAATGTGATAGATGGACTTCCATGAGTAACAGTACGAAATGATACATAATAAAAATTCAAACTGGATTACAGAGCACAAATGGCAGATTTTATCGCAGTGTGAAGGATCAGGGGAGTCGTGCTATGCAAGTCTATAGATCCTTCAAAATTTCCAACCAAGTTAATTGAGTAGCTAAGAAGGTTCATGGCTTAAGAACTGGCAACTCCGAAAAAGTGATCTCACTATTACTTCCCGTATCACGGGCTTAAGAGGGAAAAGATGCTAAGGAAGAACAGGTACTTGTGTGGCTAACAATTTGTGCAGGAGGAAAGGCATCGTATACACATATTATTGGGCTCTCTTCGAGGTTTGGTGGATTGGGGTAAGAACATTGGTTTTACACCTGCACTGAAAGGGAGTTGATATTCTAACTGGGAAGTCTGATGTATCTGCCCTGGCATTAACATGTGGCATGTGCAGGCTTGGTCTTGGAGGTTGGGCGGGAGAGTGGGAACTGGAACTACAAGTGAGTAAATAGGATTGAGTAAAAGGTAAAGACGAGATCAAGGAACGCCAAAATGAAGTCCAGCCGGGACTCCGTTAATGAGCCCGGTGTTTCCGAGGGGCTGAGGTGAGGTTATGTCAGAAAAGGTGTGTAACACTTAAGACAGACGTGCTTAGAACCTGGATTAGTACGTGACAGAGTGAGCCAGATATTGCAGAGCTCTGGTTGAGAGAAGGTCAGGGCTGGTCGCTAACCATTCCAGAATTCTGATGATTCAGGCAATCCAGAGGGTGGCGGGGGCGGGGGTGGTTCTGCACTGCTTATCAGGCAGAATGTCAGAATGTCCTAGGTCCGAGATCATCCCATAGGCTTCATCAGTAACACGATGCAGGTAGAGCTCAAGAATAAGGAATGTGCAAACGCTCTGATGGTGTTCTACCTGCAGCCTGTAAGAGAGAGCAACAGACAGGTCGGGAGGTTATGGGCTGATGCAAAAGCAATCATGCAGTTATTGCGGGTAAATAATCACTCCAACATTACTGGCATTCCCTTATACCTTGAGGATGGATGGGGCTTTGTGGTTCAGATGGGTCCTGGGATGCTTCCTGAAAGAGTATTTAGAAGGGCGACCAGGGAGGGAGACCTGCTTGACTTAGTAGTATCAGTAGTATAATTCTGGAGGTTCGCAAACAGTTTTTGATAAGGATAAGACTGGAGCTGCAGGCGGATAAATGTAAATTCGGTGAAGGATAATGACAGTAGAATTGGGCATCGACTTGCAAACCAAATTATCCCCAAACTAGAATCATTCCAACCATTCACAGATGACAAAATATGTGTACACCCCCAAATCTGCACACTCCTCTCATATAAATGTGCACCTCAAATCCAGCGACACCCCCAAATATGCGTGTACCCCCAGAACTGAGTGAAAAACATTCTAAGGAACAGGATATATAAGTCAATCGTTGTATGGTAAACTGGATTTTCAGATGACACCTGGATTCGGAGTGTGAGTGGACAGCGAAGTAGGTTATGAAAACTTTTAGCGTGATTGAAGCAGCTGGAAAAACGGGCTGAACATTTTGAAGTTGGAACTTAATGTGAAATTCCATCGAGATGGGATCTAGTGTGAGCTGTTGCACTTTGGCAGGACCTACCAGGGCAGGACTTATACAATTAGTGGAAGGTAATTCAGATGTGCAGGAGAGCAGAGGGTTCTGAGAATACAGTTTCAAAATTCCTAGATAAGGTCATGAGGAGAATCTTTGCACACATGCCTTCATATATCAGAGTACCGAGTACACGAATTAAAATGTTATGTTGAAGTTGTGTAAGACGTTATTGAGGATCAGCGTGGAGCATTATGTATAGTTCAGATCACATATTTGCAGGAAAGAGATCAATAAACTTGAAAGATTACAGAGATAATTTATAATGATGTTTCAGAAATTGAGGGGTTGAGTCAGAAGGAGAGAATCAATAGGCCTATTCTCTCCCAAACTGAGGCACTCTCCCCTCAAGTTAGGTGAGACTGGAACAAGAGTTCATATTTTAAAGGTGAAAGTAGACCACGAGAGGAAACTTCTTCACTCAGAGGGCGGTATGAACGTGGGATGAGTAGCCAGAGGAAGTGGTGAATGCAGGCTCAATCGCAACATTTAGGAGACACTTGAACGGGTAAATGGATGGGAAGTATATGAAAGGCTATGGTCTTAATGCAGGTCGTTGGGACTATGCCAGAAAACAGCTCGGCAGAGATTGGAAGAGCTAGAGAAAATGTTTATGTGTGTGGTGTTCGATAACACTACATCTAATCCCGAAGAATCCTCTCCAGTAAGTTTCATACCCCGAAGCGTGACTCAGCAGTTGGTATTTTCCAGGATAACCCATCCCCTTTTATGAATAATGGAATACCATTTATCTCTGCTTTTTGGGTATCTTGCTTGTAGCTACAGAGGAGAGGTCCTCAGAATTCTAATCTCCTGCTTCTCCAAGTAATCTGCAAGTATATCCCGCCTGGCCCTGGAAAATTATCCACCCTAATGCACTTTAAGAGACAAAACACTACCCCCTTAGAGTTCCTGTACTTAAACAAATTTAAAAGACACTTTTGGTAACTACAGGATAGAAAAGGTTCGATCAACGACTCTTACGGCACGGAAAAAGTCTCTTCAGACCCAGTGCCTTGTGACTGAGATGTACATTCAGGCAAATTTCCGTCCCAGGGCAAACGGGACAAACACAGGCAGATGGGAATGTTTTGGATGGCACCTGAACGCCATGGAAGGGGTGGGCCGAAGGGCCACTGTCAATGCTGTAATGGAAATGTTGTCGCCGAAAGGTCGACTCTACTCCTCTCGATAGATCCGACCTGACCTGCGGAATTCCGTGAAAATGCTGCATTCAGCTCTGGTTAGCATTCTATATCAATGATACTTTGTGCTGGAAGACTGCAGAGGAAGTTGACCAGGACTGGGGCTTATGTCATGGGGAAGATCAGTATGTGTTGATATACTGTGTTGATCTACAAGGGGGTTTGGGATCTCAGTTCATTACTCTCTTTAGGTACTGCACAGGGTGAGGGGTTGCTGCGAGCGGCGCAGGGCCTGCTTGTCTTTAGCAGTCGAGGCACTGAGTTCCAGGGTCAGGTAGTTATGTTGCAGTTTTATAAATCTCCAGTTTAACCACATCCTGAGTATTGGATTCTATTATTGGAAAATCGTGGGGGTTTTGAACTGAGAGTCGAAGAGCCTTAACAGGATGGTTCCTTGATAAGGAGAGATTGGACAGGCTTGGGATATTTTATCTGGAGCGGCAGAGGCTGAGGGAGGCCTGATTGAAGTTCATAGGAACATGAAAGGCACCGACATCGTGGACAGCCCGTTTTTTTTTTTCGCTGAACATGAAACATGAAATAACTAATACCAGAGGGCATGTATTTAAGATGGAAGGCGAGCGAAATCAGCATGGCGGTTGTTGTCAGATCTGTGCCCGGACGAAAGGAGCAAAAAATCAAGCAGTTTGTAGGTTGGAGGAAGAGGCAGAACGAGCCTCTTGTTGGATTTGGAGTAGGCGAGAGGAGGGGAGCTGGAAGCCAAGAGGAGATTGGCAGTGATTTGGCCAACACTGCCGGCCCATCAACTGGAGAGTGTCGTGGTTAAGGGTCGAAACACTCTGTGAAGGTTGGGAACCACCTGATGACATCTGCTCCTGGCTGAAGGCTACGGATACCTTATAAGGTAACTGGAGAATGCATCCTAACAGGTATATGTAACAAGGTGAAAGGGGGAAAACTACTGGTGAGAGAATTTATTGGGCTAATGATAATGTGTGATTGATGAAAATGGAGCATTATGAACTGTAAATTCAGAATCGGCGCTCTGAGAAACGATTCTCACATGGCCACGGAAATAAAAGACATTCAAATATCTGAGTCCGCGTGTTGTTTTGTATTCTCCGACAATATCACTATTTGAGTCCGAACGTGATTTGACTTGGCCTGACAAATTTGGCGACGAGGATGGGAGCCTTTAAACGCGATATAGTGAACCCTTGACCGAGAATTTGGCCCCTCGGACTGTGCCAGAAAAGGTTGTCCCTCACCAGCCGGTGACCAGTGTACCTGCGTTCGGATAAGAAAAAGAAGGAAACTGCGAGAAGGGACAGGGAACCATGAAATTTAAAATTGCTTTAAAATAAAACTGATCCATTTTGGGACCCAGATGTTCGCTGTTATAATCAATGGATTGTACAAGTGTATAACTGAGGCGCGCGAATGTTGCAACATCTGTTAAGTACTCTTTAATTCTGAAAAGTGTTGGGTTACCGTCCTCGTAGGTTGGTGGACCCCTCTAAAGGTAAACCGGCTAGAACGGCGCCTCACGAGCGACGCCCGAGTGATCCTAAAATGAAATTACCGGTCAACGACACCACGATGTAAAAAGTCGAAAAGTACAAGACAAAGAATTTGCTGGTTACCTGCAGGATCGCCCGCTGATAAGGTTTGCTTGAGAACAGGGGATAGCATGTACTCTGTCACATTTTCTAGTGAGTTATATGCTTGGAGTCAAGGGGATTGGACTTGTGGCGGTGCTTTCGATTCGCTAAAAATGAAATATTGGACTTCGATTACATGTTGTGGTTTTCTAAGAAATGGGACACCAACAACTTACAACTGAACGCAAGAAAGAACCTATTTCTAACAAAATGAATCATGATTTCGAGGACTGGCGCTCTCTGCGTCGGCTATTGTTTCCGCCGAGGTGCCGGGTCAGAACGGTTCCCCGAATTAACACCTATTAGTCGGGAACAGACAGGTCAGAAAACAAAAACAAAGGAAACAGGAGCAGAAGCAGCAGATAGATCTATTGGGGAAGATATCAGTGAGTTTCCCCAAAAATTGTGGGGAAAATCACAATTGTAAAGCCCTGGGTCGCGCCTGTGGTATAGAATACCGTTAATTAATCTCCTAACCCGCTAAGACAACCAACTGACTCACACAAACTTGTCAAGTTTTCCAGCTCCTGCCCGGGGATTTGCGCGCACTCCTCAGTGTTACATATGGAAATTCTTGGGGAGGGACACACAGTAGGTTCTCCAGTCCCAGACAGACGCCCGAACGTGACTGGAAACCAGGTCGGGCGGGCGATGTAAGACAAGCCATGGGTCGCTAAGGTAATGGAACCCATTTTAATGACGGCCCTACAGCACGGGGAGTTTTGCGGACTTTCCCGAAGTCTACATATAAAAAGCGAATCCCTTTTGGACATTATAGCTCGTTTTAAGGATACCTGGTAGTCCAGTGCTGGCAAACTCCTAGACCATCAGAATACCCATCTGGCAGTGTAGACTTTTCTGAACTGCCTCAGACCTGCGATTGCCCAGTCCTTTCAGTTAACTAATCTTAATTGGCAGACCCAGCAATTATTATTAAAGTTTCTATAAATGAAACATTCTTGAGATTTTTCACTCACCACCCCCCACCCCAAATCGGTGTGCAAATATATTTGCCAACATACCTCTAAATTTGTGCACATTCCTAAGTCAGCACGCGCCACAGAATCCTTGTGGAACCCCAAATCTGTGTCGGCTTCCAAATTCACGCAACCCGCAAACTCGCTGACATCTCCACATACACATTAAATTATCCTTGAACAAAATAATTTCAAACAGATCACAACCTATCTGCTTCCACCTTATAAAACAGTAAGAACAAAGTTCATAATTGAAAGTGCTTTAATTAATAAAATATTGGAAGTAAAGGAATGTTGAGATTTGTCACAACTCCACATACAACGGCTCCCACAAATCCGTGTGCAGCCCCACTTGCCTGTGCAATCCCATCTTGTTAAAATGATTCTTCTTTGAAAATCAAATGTGCATACGTGGGTGTCAGCTCTGTTGGTGGTGCATACGGTCTGAGGGTACT
The DNA here is from genome assembly GCF_030028105.1 of Mobula birostris. Taxonomy (NCBI): domain Eukaryota; kingdom Metazoa; phylum Chordata; class Chondrichthyes; order Myliobatiformes; family Myliobatidae; genus Mobula; species Mobula birostris. Next base: position 84,605,484 of record NC_092382.1, read on the forward strand.
TACAGATTTGGGGATGTCGGTCGATTTTGAGTTGTAACGAATCTCAAGGTTGTTTCATTGATAGGTACTTCATTAATAAATACACATGTAATTTTCTTCTCTGCTCTTACTATGATTTTTAAGATGGAGGTTGCTACTGAGTGGATTATTTGAAATTATTCCTCCTCTGGGATAAGCTGATGTGTATCTGGAGGGTGTTGGCGGGTTCGCAGTGAGCAGCGATATGGGTGTCCATCCGTACTTGTGAGTGCATCTCGATTTGTGGGTCTTGGTGGATTTGGGTTAATGACAAATATCAAGGTTGTTTCGTTTAGAGATACTTTAATAAATAATGCACTTCAACAGCGAACTTTGGTCTTGCTATTTTCAATGTGGATTCAGCCATCTTGCGAAAAAGGTCGAAATGATTCTCGCTCCGGGATAAACAATTGTACTTGCAGGAACGCGCTCGGATTTGAATGTGCACAGACATATGGAGAGGAGCACGGCGAGTTTGAGTACACACGGATCTGGGGATGTCTCAAGGTCGTTTCGTTTATAGATACCTTAATAACAGATGTACATAGAACTTTGCATTTGTTGTAGATTTTTGAAAGTGGACACAGCTATTTTGTGAACTGTTAGAAATGACTCTTGCATTTGGATAATCTAATGTTCATGTGAAGTTATTTGCGGGTTTGGGACGCATATGGATTTAGGGGTTCGCACTTATTTGCTGATGGGCGCAGATGTAGGGTCTGATATGTCTAATATGGAGGTGCACACGGATTTTGGGTTACACCATATTTGGGTGTATCGGCCGATTTGCAGTTGCAGATGAATTTTCGGATGGGTACGGATTTTTATCATGGAAACAGTCATTTTCTGAAATGTTTGAAATGATTCCTGCTCTGAGTTAATCTGTTGCGGATGTTGGAGTTTCAGCCTGTTTGGAGTGGGTACTAATTTGTGGAGTGCTCTGATTTAGGGCGGTGTTGGCAAATATGGGAATGCACACTGGTAAAATGATCCGAACAGATTCAGTGATGTGACCACCAGTATAATGGTGCAGTCTGATTCGCGAATGCTCATTGATTTAGGAGCATGCAGATTAATATGGGGATGTTTACGCATTTCGGGTTTCTCACAGAGATGTGGTGCTTGTGGATTTGTAGTGTGACGCATCTGAATTTTGTTTTGTTTATAAACACTTTCAGAATCAATGCACTTTGAAGTTTCAACAGTATTCTTGTTACTTTATGGCAAACAGTTTGCGAACGGTTTGAAATTATTCTTTGACCCGGATACTGTTCGGATCATGTGGTGGGTGTCAGCGTGTTTGGCATCCGCACTCAGTTGGGGATTGCACAGAGTTAAGGTAAATTCGGTATATATACGGTGCACAAAGTTTTTGGGGGCTGCGCCTGGATTTCGGCATACATGCAGATTTAAGTGTGTGCTCTGCCTCGGGGGTACGCACGGATGTGGTGATATGCTCAGATTTAGAGCGTGTTGTCGATTATCCAGCTGCACACAGATTTGTAGTAACCCAGATATTTGGGTTGTGTACGGATTTTTAATGTCGAAATTCCCCCATTTTCGAAAATTTTTGAAATGATTCCTGCTCTGGAATGATCTATTATGGGGTTGCAGCGTGTTTGTGATATATACTTATTTCCAGATTGCGCAGACTTAGAACAGAGACCGCTAATATAGGGAAACGTTCATTGATTTAGGGGTATGTAGGCCAATATGGGGCTGTTTATAGAATTCGGGCTTCTAACGGATCTGTGGTGTTGGGAACAGAGAGAGCGAGAGACAAGTGGTGTCAGAATGGGAACAAGTTGATCTGAGGTCGGTGTGGTAAGTTGTAAATAAAATTGACGAGCTCAGCGTGGGTGCAGGAAGCAGCACCAATTCAGACGTCACTGGACTGACAGCACCAATTCAGACGTCACTGGACTGACAGCACCAATTCAGCCGTCAATGTAGGGCATGAACGGGTTGTTTCGGGAACACAGGCAATCTCGCAGGAGAATGGCCTTGCACCTGGACTAATGTATCTGGGCGGCCAGAAGGATTGCAGGGTGGAACTACGGTGTAAATTGGATAAGTAGGCCAGAGATGAGAAGATAGGCCGGCGAATGAGGGACGATCATTTCAGCTGTATAATGAACAATTTATGTAATTTCCGCTTGGGAGGTGTGAGCGGAACAAGGATATCGCAGGGCCCAGAGGAACAAAAATTGCCCACAGTGGATAGAACTTCAGTGGTTTCAGGTCGAGCGACGCCGCAACGTCACGAGTTCTTCACAAACATGAGAGAGAGCGGTGATTTTACCACAGTCTTTAACTGCTCCCTAAAATTGGTCTGCGTAACGGTGTAAAGGGCCGTGTTCGTGCAACAGCTCAGAGGCTGCAGAATGGCGCCCAGCTCTCGCAGCGAATCAGGTGGGCGCACATACGTGGCAAAAGCATACAGTCGATTCCACGCAGAATACACGGTGAAAGGTGCCCACAGCAAGATGAAATTACCCGAGACGATCAGCAATAAAACGAGGGATTTCCTGCGTTCTCCATCTCCGGGTCTCTGGCACTCTGTCCGTTGCCAGGAAACCTGAGTCTCCTGCGAGCTCTGCTCGTGACTAAGACGTGCCTGGCGGTGAAGCCATTTGTCAGCAGAACCAGCACAAATGGGAATACAGGGGTGAGGATGTAATAAAATAGTTCAATTTGAGTCGCGATAAATAAATTCAAATAATGCGCTCTCACCCTACAAATAAATGGAACAGCTATCCACGTGTAGTACCCCGAGAGTCTAAAATACCAGTAAATATTCTTTAAAAAGTCAATGGCACTCACTGTCCCCAAAACCACGGCCGCAGTTTTCCCGGTGCAATATTTTGTTTTCGGTTTCTGGCAACAAATGCCGACAAACCGATCAATGGTGAACGTGACGGTGAACCAGACCGAACAGTAGGTGACGGTGTAAATCAGAGCAGCGTGGATATTACACCCCTTAGTCATTGAGCGGAAGAAAGCGCCGATTGGCATGTGCGTAAGTGGAAACTTGCTCAGTATCAGATCCAGGATAAGAACCAGCAGATCCGCCAAGGCCATGGCAACCAGGTAGCAAGTGACAACTCTGGAGAGGCCGCACTTTCCCCGAGACAGGAAGAATATGGTCACCATGTTCACTGCGAACAGAGGAAACAATCAGGGTAAACGCATCTTAAACCGAACATATAACATGTGCCCATGATAGAAATGAGTGTACCTGACGGAATAATATAATCATAGCGATCAGGTACACTCATTTCTATCATGGGCACATATTATATGTTCGGTTTACCCTGATTTTTTTATTTATTTTAATTGTTTGCCAGTGAACATGGTGACCATATTCATCCCCTCTCGGGGAAAGTGCGGCCTCTCCAGATTTGTCACTTGCTACCTGGCATCGAAACAGAAAACGAAGAACACAGATAACAATGGCTGATGATTGGGAAACTTCACACGAGCTGAGGGAAAAAGAGCTGAATGATGCGTCTGCGGAATCTGCGAAATCTCATCATGTCGTGAAATAAGTGTCCGTGACACCCACCAGGTTTAGCTGAAGCGCAGATTCCCGTCCCTGATCGTTGGCAAATTTGGATTTGCAAATGGAGTAGCAGTCCAAAATCTCACTGTTGCACCTCTCTTCCTGTTTTCCGACACTGAGGGAGTGAGTACTACCTTGAAATCATACCACGAGTCTCTCCGTCTCCTTCTTGTTTCTTTTGCCTTTACAATCGTATACAATTCATTAAAGTCTCTAAAATTCATTATATCTTTCAGCAAGAATGAAGGTGATTTGTCACCATAATAATACGTCATGATCAGTATTTCAATAACTTCCAGTGGTCTTTCCTGTTTTCCGAAATGTGCTACTTTTGAGCACCGTCAGATGCAGCTGGCATTCAAATATACATTAACGATCTTTGCATTTGATAATTTTTGGATCCCAATCGGAAAATACATTTTACGAACACAGTGGGGAGAAGGATGGCCAGAGACAGAAGAGGGAACTAGTATGGCAGACACGTCCGAAGGTCTTAAAAGCTGAGGGACCTGGTTAATGTTCAGGGAGTCCCTGGAGTGCAGACGACAGTCACACCAACCGGATTAGCCACAGGACGACTGGGGCATTGGAAAACAGTTTAATTGCAAGGGAATCTCAAATAGGATGCAACTTGATTCACAGCACATATTCCTGAGGCGAGGATAGAGCGGGTGGAAAGGGGGATCAAAGCGGATTATAAATGTAATGTATCATCCTCTCAGTGACGGGCAACAGTTGTATGCAAGTTTACTCATCAGAAACTTGTCCATTGCATCCAGAGCATTTCTGAGACAATGTGACCAGAGCACACTGTCCATGATGGTCCATGTATTTCCCTTCCAACAACTTCTCTACATAAACTATAATGGCCCTGTTAATTACGCACCTATAATGCTTCGCTTGAAAACGCCAATTATTTGGCTTCAGCACCGTTCTGTGGCAATGCGTTCCACAGGCACACTGCCTCTGGCAGTAGACATTCTTCCTCAGCTCTGTTCTAAGGAACAGTCATTTATTGGGAGGCTGCGCTCTCTGGTCCAATACACTGTTGGATACATCCTTTGAACGACGGCTCCATCTGAACCTTTCAGTTACCCATAACCTTCCCCAGTTCCCCTACCCCGTCCTCCGCAATCCCCGCGAATACAGGCAATGAGCAATCAAACACGCCTCATACGTTAAATCGTCCCCCCCCCCCCCATGGATCATTCTCAGAAATCTTCTCTGGATCATCACAACTGTAAGCAAGATTTTCTTAGACAAGGGTCCTTGGCTCAGTCAATTATCAACGTGCATAAAGCAAAGATTTGCTTCCAAGTGGGTGTGACAGCAGCATTAATTATTACTATTATGAGAGGTACACGAGAGAAGGAAAATGTGCAGTTAAATGTTGTTTCATAAGTTATCTTTGGAAAGAGACTTACCAGGAAGAGCAATGATGGCGAGGACGGGGAAGAAAATCACTTGAATGGTGATAAACACATTCATTATTGGAAAATCTAGCGTTATCCAATCATAATCTGTCAAAATAATTGGAACCATCCAGAAGAAAGTTTTCCAATTTCCCGTTATATTCCACGCCGCTCTTCCCGAATTTTGATCCATGACAGAACGAGCCAGTCTGTCCTTATTCTCGCTCACAGTGCCACTCCGGATCTCTGTTCGTGGCAGGAGAGGCTGCTCTCGCTGAAACTGGGGGAACTGAGTGAGAAGGACTCTTATTAATAAGAGAGAGAAACTCTCCGGTGACGTCAACAACCTTTCCTGAAAGGACCCTAATTAGTTTCCATGATTGTTTACCCAATAGCTGAGGAACAAATGTGTAGATAAGTGTTGCTGTTATTATATATATCGGAATTACAAAAAGAAATCTCATAACATTTCGGTCGACTTAACTAAATATAAAGGAGAACAAAACGGTCCTTAAATAATAAACAAATATAAACATTTTACTTAAACATCGAGTATAAGGAAAGTAGAAAACTAGTCAAAAATTGCACTTGATGCTTCTTTGGTGTGCATAAAATGAGACACACAAAGCAGTGGTTCTGGAACACAGCGACATTAGCTTGGATTGTGGACATTTTATGATAGAGAAAACGATTATCGCCGTTTTTGCAAACGTGAGCTGATGGTAGGCGGGAGTAGAGAGTAGACAAGATCGGCAGACATGTGGGTGGGGGGTGGAAGGCAGAGAGTGAGAGAGAAAGACAGAAACAGAGACAGCGAATCATGGAATTAACTATCAGCAGCTGGGTTCCCTCCAGCACTATATGCATCAGATCACTGACTGGTCGATAAATATTCTTTGCACACGGCTGATTCGTATTTCCCATGTCATCCTGATACAGTAGTATTTTAATAATCTTCAGCAAGTGTACAATGTCTCACTCTCCTGCGAATTCCTAATCCTGTTGAACCAGAAATGAGCAAGGAAAAAAAGATATTTTCCTTACAGCCCATAACCGTACCCGTATCCCATACAAGAGTCCACGCCGTAGTCATACAGAACCACTAAACGGCAGCTGATGCTGTTCCGCTGGGTGTAAGGCGTCGGTGTGATAGGAAACGCTTTAATACAGGGGCATCGGCATCTTTCTATGTAATGACTTTGTATTTACTGGCAAACAAAGGTGATCCTGTAACTCTGCACAATTGACCCTCCTTTGAAGATCTCACAAGAATAAACAGCCACCATTGCTCCAAATCGGTTATTCGATTTATTTTATTATTCGTTTTTTCCATCTTTACTCGGTTCCTTGGAATGTTTCCGCTCACTTGAGCAGTATCCGCAAACATATTATTTTAAAATCTTTGGAAACTAGAATTGTTTTCATTTTCCCCAGACTAATATCATAGCATATCTGTGAGCCTGCAAAGGTCGAACGGAATCTGGTGAAGCACATCTCTTCTTGACTGTTGTTAATCTCTGTTGCGAGTCGCAATGACCTTAAAGTTTAGAACTGTAGAAACAGCGAAACGGGCAGTTTTATTCGCATTGGTCATCGCAATAAATGTGAGAGACAGACGTTTAAATCTGTTAAACGTTTAACTAAAGGTGTATAGATTATATTGAAACATATTTCTTCATCACACAGAACATCAGACCAGCACAGTTGTGTAACGTTCTGTAGACCATTGCATAGCAAGCGTCAACTAAAGATATTATTAGATTCTCCTGTCGGCACCATTGCGTCCAGCCACGGAATACAAGCGGCACATGATTATGTTACTTCAGGTACTGTATCTACTAATCAACTGAACAGTGACCAGATTTAAACTTGAACGTAGAAGTTACAAATATCTTCGGTGGAAGTTCAGTAATTTACATTAAGCCTTACGGACGTGCTGCCCTGTGCAACAAAAAAACTGTTCCCTTCTCCGGTCTGCTCGGAGTGTAACCACGGCCCGATGTAATGATAACAATAAAACACAGCGAGCATTCTTCCCCAACATCTTGAGTGTTTACTGATATTCTTGTGTAAAATGAATTATATGATCTTAATGTTCATGTGCTAGAAATCCCATTAATGATACCAAAGCTGCCCACTTTTGTATCTTGCTGAAGACAACTGTTATATTTGCTTGCATGGGATCCGGCACTAACAGTTAAATGTATAACGAATGTTGTCACACTTGCCCTTTGTAACCGGTGACGATGCGATCAATAGTAATTGGACATCATCTTTGGCCGTATAGTTCTGCTGAGTGACGTGTTTACAGACAGACTTTCGCATTGTCAGTGATGATGTTGGAGTGGCAGCGACGGTACTAGTGTGAAACATAATGAAACTGGGAAAGCAGCGCAGTTCTCTGAGTGGACAGTGATGGGACTGGATATGCAGTGAAGTTAGCACTGTGGGCAGGGATGAGGGATTTGATCAGTTGGGACTCTGTCAGTCTGGTCAGTAATGTGTCTGGATCTGCAATGATAAAAGAGGAATAGATTCTTTCCCTTAACCATCAGGTTTCTGAATAGATATTGAACCTATAAACTCTCCCTCATTACATGTTGTTCTCTTTTTGCGTGAACTTTATTTAGCAGTGTTTTAAATATTATCTTCTAACTGTAATTTATAGTTATTTTTACTATGAATGTACTGCTGCCGCATAACGACACATTTCACAACGTGTGCCGGTGATATTAAACCTCCTTTCGGTTCTGATTTTGTCCAGTCAGTTATTCGCTTCTCAGATCCGCAGCTGCTGTATTTTTTGCTGCGTCCCGTCCATTTAAGAAATAGATTACGGCCGTGACAGTTGTCGCGTTCCGGAAATGCAAACAAGTTGTCTGCTTCATATCTGGTACCCTTCTCAATCTACTGTGAAATATTACACTTGTAAATGTTTTGCGTTTACCCTCTACCACCAGTCACCTGACTCAGTACGTTCCAGATTCCTTCTGACATATGGTTGGAAAAGTTGTTCCTCAGATCCCTCTGTATAAACAATCCCTTTACACAACTCTATTATCTAAGTAGTGTCCCGTCTCGCACGGTGAGAAAGCTGTCCGTTTTAATTTTTCCACCACCAGATGTAATGAAGAAGATGCCAGTTATGATTTATCCCCTGTATAAGTTTATGCTGCACGCGTGAGGGTGGCAATGATCAACGTGTTTGCCACCAAATTACATTACTGCGTTGTTCAATCTCTTCGCTCCGTCGTCCGAGCTGTAAAAACAAGTTATATCTATGTTCTTTTTATACTTTTACCAATCTGGTGTGCAGTGACTGATCGATATGGAAACCGGATCAGATGCATATCCGTGAGACCTGACGTCGAATGGGGAAACAACTTGCCGGCCATCTACGCTCCGTCTGACAGAACAAGCGGATCTTCCAATGGCCGCCCACTTTAATTTCACTTCCCATTCCCACTCAGACATGTCCGTCAATGGCCTCCTACACTGTACGGATAAGGCCAGACTTACTTTAGAGCAACAACATCTTATATTCCGTTTGGGTAGACTCCAACCAGATGGCATGAACATCGATTTCCCAAACTTCCAGTAATACCCCCTTCCCTCCCCTTCGCCTTCATCATTTCCCATTCCCTTGTCCGTCTCTCATGATATTGCCTTGCACGCCGTTCGCTCCCCTCTGGTGCTCCTCCCTTCACCACCCACCCCCCGAACTTCTCTCTTTCTTCCATGGCCTTCTGTCTCTTTTACCAATCAACGTCCGAGATCTTTGCATCATCCCTCCCCCTCTAAGTTTCGCCTATCGCCTGGCGTTTTTCTCTGCTCTCCCTCACATTTTCAATCTACTCCTCAGCATATTCTCTCTTGTCCTGCCGAAGGAATTCGGCCCGAAACCTCGACTGTACTTTTTTTACCATAGATGCTGCCTGGACTGCTGAGTTCATTCAGCATTCCTCAGCACTACTTGCTCCTCCACCTATCTTCGTATCATCTGCAAGTGTGGCAACAAAGCAGCCTATTCCATCATCTAAATCATTCATATACAGGATAAAAAGAAGTGGCTACAACACTGACCCCTGTGGAACACACGTAGTCAGTGGATCCTTTTATTCGTAGAGCTGAGAGATGAATTGGGGACCCCGGTCAGAAATAATGTCAGAGGGAATCCCATGAAGAAGGAAGACTTGAGGAATAAGGATGTCCGTTGTCTCACGGGCTGTAGGGAGTTTGGGAAGGGCTACGAATTGCACAGCTTTGGAGAAGCGGTCCACCACGGTGAGTACAGCAGTATTCCCATATGAAGGGGGTAGTCCAGTGACAAAATCCAGCGCAATGTGAGACCAAGGGCGACTAGGGATAGGTAGGGGACGAAGCAACCCTGCAGGTGGGGTGGGAGTATTTTCCGCGGGCACAAACAGAGCAGGCAGAGACACAGGAGCGAGTGTCAGCGTTCATGAGGGCCACCAGAAATGTCTCTTCAGAAAGAACGGAGTTCGATCGATTCCGGGATAGCAGGTGAACCGGGAAGTATGCCCCCACCGGAGAACCTGAGACCGAACAGCGTCAAGCAACAAGAGACGATTGGAGGGTCCATTGCCTGGGCCAGGTTGAGTCCGTTGGGCCTCTTTGACTATGGAATCGATCTCCTAGGTGAGGACAGCCGCTACACAGTTTGTTGAAAGGATGGTCTGGGGGTTGGGACGACCCTCCTCGGAGAAGTAGTGACGGCAGAAAACATCAGGATTTCCGTTCTTGGACACCGGTCGATAGGTGAGTGTGAATCTGAAACGGCCAAAAAATAATGCCCAACGGGCTTGGGGTTAATTCAGGCGTTTGGCGGTTTGGGTGCTCTTGCGAAGTTCTCGTGGTTTTTCCAGATGATGAGTGGATGTTCCGTTCCCTCCAGCCAGTGCCTCCACTCCTCAAAAGCGAGTTTGACGGCCAGTAACTCCCGGTTCCCTACGTCATAATTCCGATCGGTGGGGGATAGACGGCGAGAAATGCAGGCGTAGGGATGGAGTTTTCAGTCTGGGCCGGAGTGTCGGGAGAGGACCGCTCCCACTCTAGAGTCGGAGGCGTCGACATCCACAATAAATTGGCGAGAAGGGTTTGGTTGGACGAGCATGGGAGCGGAGGTGAAACGTCTCTTCAGCTCCGAGAAGGCAGCGTCCGCTTCGGGGTCCCAGTGAAAAGGGATCACAGGAGAGGTGAGTCGAGTAAGGGGCGCTGCCACCCGGCTGTAATCCCTGATGAAACGACGGTAGAAGTTTGGAAACCCAGAAATCGCTGGAGTTGCTCGAGTGTCGTAGATTTTGGCCACTCCGCCTCCGCCCGGATCTTTTCGGATTCCGCCCTCACTTTCCCGCTCCCGCTGATGTACCCGAATAAATTGACAGACGGGACATGAAACTCGCAGTTCCCTGCCTTAATGAATAGTTTGTTCTCCTAAAGCCTCTGGAGAACCTGACGGATATGGTGGATGTGTTCCTGAAGACATCGGGAGACAGATGAAGATGTCGTTCAGATCAACCAGAACAAAACGGTTAATAAAGTCCCTAAGAACATCATTTATCAGGGCTTGGAAGGCGGTGGGGGCATTGGTGAGACCGAATGGCATGAGCAGATATTTGAAATGACCAAGACAGATGATAAACTCATTTCCCTCCCTTATCCTGACCAGGTTGTAGGCGCTTCGTAGGTCCAGTTTCGAGAAAATGGTGGCTCCGTGAAGGGGTTCGAGAGCAGAGTTGATAAGTGGCAGGGATATTTATTCGTTATGGTGATGCTGTTCAGGCCCCGGTCGTCAATGCAGGGCCCAGCGAGCCGCCTCTCTTCCCCACAAAGAAGAAACAGGGGAAGCTAAGGGTCAGATAATGCCGGCCACAAGAGAGTCATTTCCATTGCTTCCCCTTCGGGCCGGGACAGGTTATACAGCCGGCTGGTGGGTAGGGGGGCTCCGAGCAGAAGCCCAAATGCGCAATTGTAAGGGCGGTGTGGAGGCAGGGAAAGAGCCCGTTGTTTGCTAAACACTTCACCCGGATCGTGATACTCTGCTGGAACCTTGGATAAGTCGGGGGTTCAAAGGCAGACGAGGTCGCGGTGACCTCCGCATGGGAAAGAGCCGATTGTGGACAAGTGGAGTGACAGAACGGACTCCAGCTGACTTTCTTCCTAGTGGACCAGTCAATTTGGGGGTTATGGCGGCTTAACCAGGGGTCCCAAGAACTATCGGAGCTTGAGGAGAGGAAATTTAATTGAATCATATCTGTTCCCTGTGGTTCCCGGAGAGAAAGAGAGGCAGGGGTGGTGTGCAATGTGTGACTCGGGCCAGTAATCTCCCGTCCAGTGCCCGGGCTTGGAAGCGGGTACTCAACGGCTCGCGAGGAATTCTAGACCGGGAAGCTATGTTTTCATACAAAAGGTTTCCCTCAGCGCCAGAGTCCACTACTACTGAGAGATGCAGGGCCTGTTGGTTGCAACGTAAAGCAGATCGCAGCTGCATCCGTGTTCGGGGAACGACGGGAAAGTTGTCTGGCTCATCATGGTCCGCATTTCCACTGGTGAAACTTCCCTTTTTGGCCGAAGGGGACCGGTAGCGCGGAGGTGGCCGGACTGGCTGAGATATAGTCACTCACCGGCTCTCAATCTCCTTAGTCGTTCTGTGGGGGAAAGGCGGTTCCGTCCCAGCTGCATGGGCTCCTCTCCCAAAGTAGTGGAGACGGCGGGTTGGGAGCTACTCTAGAAGCAGCAGCAGAGAGGTTTTTTTTCTGACGGGAGGCGGAAATGCGTGCCCTGTAGTGGCCAAATGTGGTGGAGGACCCGTTTGTTCTTTATGGCGTTCTCGGAGACGATTGTCCAACCAGGTGGAAAGGGAGATCAGGGAATCCGGGCTGTCAGTGTCATCTCTTGCCGCTTGCTTGTTTTTCACCATGTCAATGAGACCGTTCCGAAATATGTTTTGGAGTGCCTTATTGTCGGCCGCTAACGTCCGGAACTCGACGGAATATTTGGCAACGCTGCGTGAGCCCTGGCGGAGTGTGAGTAGGCGCTTAGCCGTATCTGTACCACGGACGGAGTCGTGAAAGATCTTTCTCATTTCCGCGATAAAGGTGGAAAAAAGAGCAGATATCCGGTTGATTATATCAAACAGCTGTAGCCCACGCTAAGTCACTTCCCCGTAACAACCCCATGATATAAGCAATCTTTGACGTATCCGTGGAGTACGTGGATGACGGCTGCTATAACACCAAGGAGCACTGCAGAAGGAAGACCCGGCACTTTCCCAAATCCCCAGCGTAGTGCTCTGGTTCAGGTACGTGCGGCTATCTTGATGGTGATGTTGCTGATACGTTGGGTGTTGGCACTACAGGCTGTCTGGGCTGGTTAGACAGAGTTCCAGGAGTGGGTAAAATACGCGGTCCACCTGGTCACCGATCTTCGTTACGTCAGCAGGGAGAACGGACGTTCGCCATGACCTCCTGGAGGAGTTGGCCATGCAAACCCAGTTGGAAGCCCTGGTTGGTGAGGTCTTATTGCAGGGTATTCGTGTCCGCTAGGTCCATAGTGGCCAGATCTTTCTGTTGCAACGAATGAGGCGACAAAGGCACGGAGATTTAGTTAGGATGCAGACGTGAACTGCAAACAGGAAGGAGAGCAGGAAGGCAGAAGACAGACAGAATTTATCTTGACTCGGAGCGTAGAGAGAGAAACGGCTGACAAAACCCTTCTTAGCACGGAGAGACGTAGTTACGCAGACAAGCCTTGGTGCTGAATTAACACTTTAAAAGACTTATTTTGACGCGGGGAGGCTGGGTTTCACAGGTAAACCTCTGAGCTGGAGTTGAACTTAGAAAACTGATCCTGACACGAAGAGATTCATTTTCACAGGTAATTTTCGATACTGGGCAAAACCTAGAACATACAGCCTTAAGCGTCCGGGAAAAGTTATTTACCACACACGCAAAACCAACAATCTGGCAACTACTGGTTGTAACGCCGGGGTTCTTATGCTGCAGGTCCTGATGGAAACCAGGTGTGTCGTCATCAAAGAGAATTAGGAGCAAGTGGGAAACTAAGGTTCGGAGCTGTGGCACTATCAAAGGAAATTAGGAGAAAATAGGAAATTTACGATCTGGACCGTGACATGCACATTGTATCGAAAGGAAAGGCATGGAAGCAAAGCGCACAGCGCAGTTGTGTTGGTACAAAACTAAAATTTAATCATTAGAAAGAGAGTACATCGGGTCAGATGATGTTGTATCTTTATACGTAGGGCTAAGGAACAGCAGGGTAAAATGACCCAGATGGGAGTTATGTAAAGATCCCCAAACAGTGGCTAAGATGTGTGAGATAGAAAATGCATGGCAAAAGTGTAGTGTTACGATAGATATGAGGTATTTCAATATGTAGAAAGATTGGGATATCAGATTTTCCAAAAACGCTTCCAAGGGGAGACATTTCTAGTATGCTATGATATGGCTTTTTCGAGCGGCTGGTGGTTGAGCTCACTTGGGGATCAGTTATGCTGGACTGGCTGTTGTGCAGGGAAGAGAAATTGATTAGATAGCTTAATGTAAAGCAACCTTTAAGGTGGTAAATATGGAGGATAGGTAGAGAGATTTACCGATGCATTATTGATTCCAAAGGAATTTACAGATGTCACATTAATATTAGAAGTGCTCAGATACACAAATATTAGAGGAGAGGTACGAAGGAATAGAAGTAAGTACCTCAAAATATAAACTTTCCAGGAATTATAAGTCAAAGATGACAATATTCGCAAGATTTACAAGTTTACACTGATAAGATGGTAGTGCAAGATTTGCTGTGAATTTATACAATAGTGGTGCACATTCACACAGTCCAAATAATAAGCGACGGTAAAATTCAATAGTATTGCAGTCAGTGTCCACCATACCTGGGAACCGTAAATAGTGCTCAAACTGAGCTCTGTCGAACATAGTTTAACAAGAGTCTAACAGTAAGGGACATTCACTTGGAGAATTGTGAGCAATTTTGTGTCCCTTTCTTATAAAGATATAATTGTGACATTGTGGAGGTCAATCAAAATGATTCCGCCTTTGAAAGGCTTGTCATATGAGCGGCATTATATGGCTCTAACACTGTACTGTGTCATTCAGAGGAAGAAGGCTGAACCCCTGCCTCAGCAAGGACCCGTTGCAATTTGCCTATCGCCACAATAGGTCTTCGGTAGATGCAATTTCTCTGGCTCTTCACGCGGCCTTAGACTACCTGGACAGCACAAACAACAAAGATGCTGTTAATCGACAATATCTCAGCATGTAATACCATCACTCTCACAATCCGGATCGAAAAGTTGCAGAACCTGGGCCTCGGTACCTCCCTCTACAATTGGATCTTCGAATTCCTAACTGGAAGACCACAATATTTGCTGATTGATGATGAAATCTCCTCCTCGCTGACGATCAACACTGGTGCGCCTCAGAGTTGCGTGATTAGCCCACTGCTCTAAAATCTTTAATGCTCAAATACCGTCTATCAATTTGCTGATGACACAACCATTTTCTGGTAGAACCTGACATGGAAACGAGAGGGCGTTCAGGAGCGAGATGTCCCAACTGGAAGAGTGGCGTCGTAGCAACAACCTTGCACTCAACGTCAGTAAAACCAAAGAGCTGATTGTGGACTCTGGAAAGGTAAGAGAAAGGAGCACTTTCTAATCCTCAGAGGATTCAGAAGTGGAGAGAGTGAGCATTGCCAAGTTCCTAGGTGTCAAGATCTCTGAGGATCTAAACTGGTCCCAACATATCCATGCAGTTATAAACAAAACAAGAAAAAGACCATACTTCATTCGGAGTTTGAAGAGGTTTGATGTGTGAACAAGTACAAATGCAGTTTAAAAAAATCCTCTTTAGATGTACCGTGACGCGCATTCTGACAGGCCACATCGCTGTCTAGTATGATGGTGGGGGGTTGTGGGGTGGTGGTGCTGTGCTACTGCACAGGACCGGAAGTACCTGCAGACGGTTGTAACTCTAATCGACTTCATCTTGGGTACCAGCCTACAAAGTACCCAGGACATCTTCAGGGACCGGTATCCCAGAAAGGCAGCGTCCGTTATTAAGGACATCCAGCACCCAGGACAAGCCATTTTTCCACTGTCACCATCCAGGAGCTACAGAAGCCTAAAAACACACGCTCGGTGATTCAGGAACATCTTCCTCCCTTCTGTCATCCGATTCGTAAATGGGCATTCAACCCGTAAGCACAACCCACTTTTTAATATCTTATTTCTCTTTTTTGCACGATTTTTAACTGTAATTGATGTACTTATGCCTTTGTTGCTATTATTATAATTTATTATATTTGTTATGTATTGCATTGAAGTGTGGCTGCTACTTTAACAAATTTCACGACACATGCTGGCCTTGGTGAGACCACACCTGAAGTATTGTGTGCAGTTTTGGTCCCCTAATCTGAGGAAAGACATCCTTGCCATAGAGGGAGGACAAAGTAGGTTCACCAGATTGATTCCTGGGATAGCAGGACTTTCATATGATGAAAGACTGGATCGACTAGGCTTATACTCGTTGGAATTTAGAAAATTGAGGGGGGAACTTATTGAAACGTATAGAGTTCTAAAGGGATTGGACAGACTAGATGCAGGAAGATTGTTCCCGATGTTGGGGAAGTCCAGAACGAGGGGCCACAGTTTGAGGATAAAGCAGAAGCCTTTTAGGACCGATTAAGAAGAACTTCTTCATACAGAGAGTGGTGAATCTGTGGAATTCTCTGCCACATGAAACAGTTGAGACCAGTTCATTGGCTATATTTAAGAGGGAGTTAGATATGGCCCTGTGGCTAAAGGGATCAGGGGTTATGGAGAGAAAGCTGGTACAGGGTTCTGAGTTGGATGATCAGCCATGATCGTACTGAATGGCGGCGCAGGCTCGAAGGGCCGAATGACCTACTCCTGCACCTATTTTCGACGTTTCTATTTACGAGTAGAAGTATTGCTGAACCTGTTGCTATGGGACCTGACGCTCCTGTCACTCCTTCTGGACAGCGGCATGGAGAAGTGAGCATCACCTGGGTGACGGGCGTCCCTGATGATGAATGCTGCTTTCCGGTGATTTCACTCCTTGTCGATGTTTTCAGCGGCGGGGAGGGATACACATCTGATGGACTGGCTGCATCCACAACTTTCCAGTGTTTATTCTAATCAAAGAAATTGGTGTTTCCATACCAGACAATGAAGCAACGAGTCAGGGTAATCTCCACTATACTACTCTAGAAGTTGGCCTAAGTTTCAGATGACATGCTAAATTTGTACAGACTGACGTAGTACAGGCGGTGAATATCGCTGGCTTTCCAAAATTACGGTGAACTAATTCTTCTCCTCTGAGCCTCCACACCAAGGATTCCAGTTAATTTGAGGGATATTATAGCCACAGATGAAAATATACTCCAAGAACAGGCCTTTTTTCAGAACCGGGAAGCAGGAGTAACAGATTCATTTTTTTTTTTACAGTGTATGCATAAAATGCCTTGGGATGCGCGTTAATACTTTTCACTCTAGTCATTTCCTTGTCACTATTCACTCTCCTGATTCACAATTTAACCTGCTTGTTGATTCTTCATGTTCCTCCGAGACCCAGTACAATTTCAGCATCCCAAACTTTACATTGTCTTCTCCCTCTGTCTGTCTGTCTCTCTCTCTCTCTCTCTCTCTCTCTCTCTCTCTCTGCAGTAAAGACGATGGTATTTTGTTGTTATATGTGAAACAGTTAAAATTGTGCTACTGGAAGATAGTTAATGACGTCAGAGAGGAGGAGAACCCACAGGATAAGAAAGAGGAAAAAACGAGGGTGAATGAAAGGACGGGTTATGACGGGATCAGGAGTGGTTAGTACCGACCAAAGTATACCCCATGATCAGGCAGTTGTGTTAGAACCGGGAAGCAGGGGCAAATGATTCGCCACAACATTCAATGTAATCGGGGCGTGAGGTAAGGTGCAAAGTGGATTTCACTGGGACGCCGAAGCCAATGGTGCCGTCAGAATAAGCTGTAAACAGCTGGTTTGTTACTCTGAGGCAACGCACACAAAATATGATGGAACTCAGCAGACCAGACAGCAATTATAGAAAAGAGTAAATTATGATAGTGTGTGTTGTTCTCTATTTCGAACATCAGCAGATTTTCTCACGTTTTAGTTCTATAACTCCGTTCATCACATTGTTTCCATTTACACACAAGTGAGTTTATACAATAGGGATCATGAAGGCAGCTTGATTGTAATAATTTACAGTATTTATTTCCAACGTTTAATGAGTTTCAAAATCCTATTCATTGGGCATTTCAGCATATTCTTAATTTCTTCTCGGAATTTGCTCTGGGTCAGGGCGTAAATAAAAGTGTTGGTGCAGGAACTGAGAATCTGCAGCATTCCCGATATTTCTTCGGTGATGTAGCGGGGATCTGTTACAGAATAATAAACAAAACTCATTGAAATCCGTTGATAGATATAAAATGCCTGCCGTGTTATCCAGCACAGTATGAAACTACCGGTTATGCTGAAGAGCAAAACGATGGATTTGCGTCGGTTCTCCATCTCCCGGTCCTTGTCATTCTCTCCATTCCTTCGTCCCCGGAGCCCCCGGCGGGCTCGGCTGGCTGCTAGAATCTTCCTAACCGTTCGAATATTGAGCAGCAAAATCAGAAAGAATGGGACACAAGGGGTTAAAATGCGGTGAAACATGGAAAATGCCGCCCATGAGGGAGAACTTTTGTAGCTCGATGTATAAACACAATACCAGGGAACACCATCCATTATTACCAGAGGCTCGTATACAAAGCCCCAGGGGACAGTCTCCAAACTGGCCAGCACACTCACTGTCCCGATAACCACAGCGGCCGTCCTCTCGGTGCAATATTTTGTTTTCAGCTTCTCGCAGCAAATAGCCACAAATCGATCAAAGGTGAAAGCGACAGTCAGCCAGACTGAGGTCGCAGTGCTCGCAAAAATTAACCACGCACAAAATCTGCACACAGGAGTGATGAAAAGGAATGATCGGGGGAAATAACACCAAGCAGTCCACGTCAGCAGCGGATAGGAGATAACCATCAAGAGATCGGCGGCGGCCATTCCCACCATGTAATGATTGACGCATTTGGAAAGACCGCACTTTCCCCGGGACACAATCACAACCGCCAGCAGGTTCGCTAGAAGAGAGACAGGGAACAGCAAGTTGAAAAAAATACTGAGCAGAGGCTAGTGCAGCAATGTGAGCGGAAATCGTAATACTTCCATGTCATTGACGCGTTTAGTGGTGGGAGATTCCAAAGTGGGCGCAGATCTGGAGGAGACAAAGAAGGAAGTTACACAGTAAAATAAAATCAATATATTTTGTGTACGGATTCCTTACTGATGACCGAAATGTGAAGCGGCAACGGGAAGTGAAAACTGGGCATTTACCTCCTCAGAGTCCATACTGGATGGAACATTTTCTACTGGCGCCTCCGCATTTCGCGACATAAAATGAATACATCAGCACCCTGATTGCGGGATACTTCCAACTATCAAGCAGGGGAGAGGAATTCATCGTCCAGTAGCTAACTCAGTATCACTTTTAGATAACTGGATTGGTGTCAGATGTAGATATAACATAATACATTTTATGGTGTTGATAACTATGAAGCCACACGTCTGTTGTGATAATTGGCTCAACAACGACTGCATTGAGTTGTCCATCAACTGCTTCACAGTCAGTCACAGCGCACACATTTATTAAAAATCCACGAGTTTAATGCTGCAACATGGAATTCCTCACATTTACTAAAATGATACTACCAGTCGATGGTTTGATTATTGCACCTCACAAGACCGTTCACATACAAATGCAGACAATCCGTCCATATAAATACGGGGAGCTGCATAGACATAATATTTTGTGATTTCAGTATAGCTGCTCCACGACCAAAGGCAGATAATCACGAACACCACATTATTCAACAGAAGCAACTGGGAAAACTCTGCCTGAACCGTTGAAATCAAGAATCGCTGAATTCCACCATCGGTTTGTTTTTAGATCCAGATCCACAAATCTACATTCCTGATCTTGCCATTCCCTTCCTGAAATGCAGCAGACTGGGACTGGACATGCGGCAGTGGAATCCAGCGACAGAAACAATTACAACAATGGATTTCAACTTCAGTTCCCACCTACAGCAGCTGATACGGCGGTTTACCGGGAATTCCTAGGGCTGAAATAAAAGGATAGTAAACTTCCCCTATTCTCAGGATGACTGGATAACTCATTTCAGTGCGAATTTGTGATCTGATGCTTTTGAATTCACAGCGCCGGCAGAAAACCTGAGCTGCTGCTTTCAAAACGTCCCTGATTTATACAAAGGAGCAGTCTCGAGAGATACGGTTATACCCCGACTAACGTCATTAGTTACAATTACTTCAGCAGACACTTTTATTCAACACCATTGACTCTGATGTAAATATTGGGCAGATTGAATAGAAATATATCAAAATTATTAGGTATTA
Organism: Mobula birostris; assembly: GCF_030028105.1. Lineage (NCBI taxonomy): Eukaryota > Metazoa > Chordata > Chondrichthyes > Myliobatiformes > Myliobatidae > Mobula > Mobula birostris. Next base: position 84,625,022 of record NC_092382.1, read on the forward strand.
CGTCAGCGGTGGGAATTATGACAAAATCTGAGCTTTCTGTCGCAGCAGCCATATTTACAGGGTTCATGTTTTTGTTGGCTACTTATTAATCTGTAAACAGATTTCACCGACACCGTACTAATTTCTGACCCAGCGGTTTCAAATTTTCAGTGTTTCACCTCCCTCCTGGCCACACACACAGGGAACAAACACACACACAACGCACAGACACACACACACACACACACACACACACACACATACACACACACACACACACACTCACAGCTACACGTACACACAAACACACACACAACACACACATACACACACACACACACACACACACATACAACACACACACACACACACACACACACACACAGCTACACGTACACACAAACACACACACAACACACACATACAACATACACACACACACACACACACACACACACAGACACACACACACACACACACACACATACAACACACACACACACACACACACACACACACACACACACAGCTACACACATACACAAACACAGATCCTGGAAATGAAAGTAAGTACACACTAAGTGCTAGAGAAACTTCGCTGAGTCCGTCAAGCATGTTGATATGCTGCTGGAAAGGTTGACTTTCATAAGCCGTCCACTTCACAGAACCTTCGTCGTTTTGACTCTGTCCCACTGACCCAGTTTCCTTCTTCTTCCCGCAGGGAAAGACTACAATATTCCTTCCTGTCGATACCCAAGTTAACGAGCATCTCTCGCATCGAAGGTGTGTTTCAGAGAACAGGGATACTGACAACTCCTCAGTTCTACAGTCTCAGACCGAAGGCATTCAGTCCCACACTGAGCCCAAACCAGATACACATTCCACTGTTACACTGAACCACACATGTTCAGTATTTTCATTGTATTCTGTACCACAGTGTCCTATAGGTAGCGAGAGTGACCCAGATCCCAAATGCCCACACACGGTGCTGGGAGGATTGCAGCAGCGGGGTTGACAGAGTCAGTATGGGTTCAGGACATTAGAAACAGTTGGAGCATTACGAACTGATGGATATGGTGTTGGTGGAATATTAGGAAGTTTATAATAAGCAAATAAGGTTCTGGTGTGCTTGTGTAGACTTAAAATTAGTCAGCAGTTCAAAGACAGAGAGAGGGAATGAATGGGCCACTTTCGATTTGGGAAGGTGTGACGAGTAGGGTGAACCAGAGATTGGAGCTGAGACCCCAGCTGTTCACAGTCTACATCGCTGATTTGAATGTGCGATGTTATCAATGTCTGCTCGTGTTACAGAGCTGGGCGGCAGGATCAGTAGTGAGAAGGATACAGAGTGGGTCCGGGGACTCAGCCAGAAGTGAATGAGTGAGGACCTGGCACATGTACAATGTGCGGGATGACTTGAGGCCAACCATTCCGAGAAGAACAAGGTAGGAAAAGCCATTTTTACGTGGGGGCGGAGGTCATCTTTCAGAGGGACGTGAGGAGCATTTTGAATAATTCACTGAGAGTTAACATTCAGGTACTACAAATATTAAGGGAAACAAACTTGAATTTGTCCTATGAAGCAGAATGACTGGGGAAGAGGAGGTGTCTAACTGGGTTCTGGCGAGAATGCATCTTGAATATTATAACCATATAACCATATATAACCATATGACAATTACAGCACAGAAACAGGCCATCTCGGCCCTTCTAGTCCGTGAAGAACTCTTACTCTTACCGAGTCCCACCGACCTGCACTCAGCCCATAACCCTCCATTCCTTTCCTGTCCATATATCGATCCAAATTAACTTTAAACGGCAACATTGAACCTGCCTCAACCACGTCTGCTGGAAGCTCGTTCCACACAGCTACTACTCTCTGAGTAAAGAAGTTCCCTCTCATGTTACTCCTAAACTTTTGTCCTCTAACTCTCAACTCATGTCCTCTTGTTTGAATCTCCCCCATTCTCAATGGAAAAAGCCTATCCACTTCAACTCTATCTATCCCCCTCATAATTTTAAATACCTCTATCAAGACCTCCCTCAACCTTCTACGCTCCAAAGAATAAAGACCCAACTTGTTCATCTTCTCTCTATCACTTAGGTGATGAAACCCAGGTAACATTCCAGTAAATCTTCTCTGGACTCTCTCCATTTTGTTGACACCTTTCCTGTAAATCGGTGACCAAAACTGTACACAATACTCCAAATTTGGCCTCACCAATGTATTGTACAATTTCAACATTACATCGCAACTCCTGTACTCAATGCTGTGATTTATAAAGGCCAGCATACCAAAAGCTTTCTTCACCACCCTATCCACATGAGATTCCACCTTCAGGGAACTATGCACCATTATTCCTAGATCCCCCTGTTATACTGCATTCTTCAATGCCCTATCATTTACCATGTATGTCCTATTTTGATTAGTCCTACCATAATGTAGCACCTCACAATTATCAGCATTAAACTCTGTCTGCCATTTTTCAGCCCACTCTTCTAACTGGCCTAAATCTGTCTGCAAGCTTTGAAACCCAACTTCATTTTCCACAACTCCACCTATCATCTGCATACTTACTAATCCAATTTACCACCCCATCATCCAGATCATTATTGTGTATGACAAAAAACATTGGACCTAGTACAGATCCCTGAGGCACACCACTAGTCACGGAACTCCGATCTGACAAACCGTTATCTACCACCACTGTCTGGCGTCTCCCTTCCAGCCACTGCTGAATCCATTTTACTACTTCAATATTAATACCTAACGATTGAACCTTCCTAACTAACCTTCCGTGTGGGACTTCGTTAATGGCCTTACTGAAGTCCATATAGATTCAATAAGATTTGTCAAACGTGACCTTCCACGCAAAACTCCATGTTGACTGTTCCTAATCAGACCCTGTTTATCCAGATAATTACATATACCATCCATTAGAATACTTTCCATCAATTTACCTACCACTGACGTCAAGCTCACAGGTCGATAATTGCTAGGTTTACTCTTAGAATCCTTTTTAAACAATGGAACAAATGAGCAATACGCCAGTCCTCCGGCACCATCCCCGTTTCTAATGACATTTGAAATATTTCTGTCAGAGCCCCTGCTAGTTCCACACTAACTTCCCTCAAGTTCCTCGGGAATACCCTGTCTGGACCCGGAGACTTATCCACTTTCATATTCCTTAAAAGCTCCAGTACTTCCTCTGCTTTAATCATCATAGTTTCCATAACTTCCCTACCTGCTTCTCTTATCTGACCCAATTCAATGTCCTTCTGCCTAGTGAATACAGAAGAAAATAAATTGTTCGGAATCTCCCCCATCTCTTTTTGCTCCACACATAGCTGTCCACTCTGATTCCCTAAGGGATAAATTTTATCCCTCAGTATCCTTTTGCTATTAATATAACGGTAGAAACTCTTGTGATTTATTTTCACCTTATTTGCCAAAGCAACCTCATATCTTCTTTTAGCTTTTCTAATTTCTTTCTTAAGATTATTTTGACATTCTTTACATTCCTCGAGCACCTCATATTCTCCATGCTGCCTGTAATTATTGTAGATATCTCTCTTTTTCCCAACCAAGTTTCCAATATCCCTTGAAAACCATGGCTCTCTCAAACTTTCATCCTTTCCTTTCATCCTAACAGGAACATAAAGATTCTGTACTCTCAAAATTTCACTTTTAAATGACCTCCATTTCTCTATTCTATTCTTCCCATAAAACAAATTGTTCCAATCCATTCCTTCTAAATCATTTCGCATTTCCTCAAAGTTAGCCTTTCTCCAATCAAAAATCTCAACCTTGGGCCCAGAACTATCCTTCTGCATAATTATGTTGAAACTAATAGCATTGTGATCACTGGACCCCAAGTGTTCCTCAACACAAACCTCCGTCATCTGACCTATCTCACTCCCAAACAAGAGATCCAACACTGTCCCTTCTCTAGTTGGTACCTCTATGTATTGCTGCAAAAAACAAAACAAAACAAAAAAAACTACCCTGCACATATTTTACAAACTCCAAACCATCCAGTATGAGCTTCCCACTCAAACTGTCGTTTACCGGTCTCGTCGCACTTCCTCAGTAAACTCATCCTTGTAGCACTGAGAGTGCAGGGATTTTTCCTCGCACTGTCTGCACTGGTTCCAGGGATGGCAGGGTGTCGTGTGAGGAGAAATCGTGTGAGCCAGGCCGGTATTCCCTGAAATTTATGAGGAGAATTGATCGATTCTTTGAATTATTCAGACCGATTGGAGTGATGATTCTCCAGAAATAGGATTCTGTTACCATGGGTCATAGCTTCATCAAGAAAGAATAAAAATTCAGGACGGAGAGGGAAAGAAAATGTCCTTATTCGGTAATTGTTCATCTAGTTGCAATCCATAACAGTGCAGGACATGAAGGAGCCCTTTGGTCTGTGATGTTGGGCTGACGTAATTAAGCCAGTGAAGCCTAATTAAATTAATCCGTCTCCCTGCATGTTGTCTATATCGCTTCGTTCTCTGTGTGTTTCCTTGCCTAAGAGCCTCATAAATGCCACTGTTTCACCTACCTCCTGCTCCAACCCAGAACTCCATTCCAGAACCCCACAACTCTTTGTTTTATTTTCTTCTAAATTACTTCCTGCACATGTCTTTTGAATATTTTCCCCTCTCACCTTAACTGCATGCCCTCTGGTATTCGGTATTTGATGCTCTGAGAAAGATACTGGCTGTCTACTTTATTTACGAATGGTATAAACATTTCAGTCTCCGTTTCGCTTCTGGCACTCTGCGAAGAACAATACAAAATTGTGCAACTTCTCCTTTTAGACCTCCTCCTAAACTCCTCCTGTTGAAAGTCTTCTATTCCCTTTCCAAAGGCTCGGCATCCTTCCTACAATGGGGCGACCGAAACGAGATGCAATATCCCAGATGCAACCTGGCCAAACTTTTATAAAGCTGAAACATTACCTCCTGGCTCATGAACTGAAACCTTCATTAACAAAGGCAAATATGTCACGGAGCAGGAGCAGTGGAGGAAAGTGACTGATCAATATGATGCTGCAGACCTGGAAATGAGGCCAAAGAAAAGATAACGCGGGGTACGGAGTTGGCAGATGCACTAAATGAATATTTTGCACAAGACTTCACAGCGGAAAGTACAAGCTTTGCGCCAGATGTTAGAGGCTGTGAGTGGAGCGACATGATTGCAGTTACTATAACAAGGGAGAGTGCGCACAAAAAGCTGAAAGACCTCATAGTGCATAATCCCCCGGACCATGTGAACTGCGCTCTCGGGTTATAAAACAAGTAGCGCTCAAGACTGTGTAGGCATTAGTAATTATCTTTTCACAATTAAGTGGACTCTGGCAGAGAACTGGAAAATTGGAAATGTGACTGTACTCTATAAGAAAGCAGGAAGACAGCAGAAAGGAAGTTGTGGATCAGTTGGCCTGACAGCATTGGCTGCTAAAATTTTGGAGTCATTTGTCAAGGATGAAGTTATGAAGTCCTTGGACACACAAAACAAGATAGGGCAAAGTCGGCATGGTTTCGAAAAGAGAAGATTTTATCTGATGAACCTGTTGGAATTTCTTGAGGATATTAATGATGCCATACTAACGGGGACGCAGTGGACGTGGATATTGAGACTTTCATAAGGCCTATGACAAGGTGCCACACATAAGGCTGCTTACCAGGTTAAGGCCCGATTATATTATAGGAAAGTTACTGGCATGTTTAGAGCATTAACTGATAAGTAGGAGGCAGCGAGTGGGAATAAAAGGCTCCTTTTCTGGTTGCCTGCAAGTTTGTGTTCCACAGGGGTTGGGGCTGGGACCGTTGCTTTTTTATGTTGTATCTCAATGATTGAAACGGTAGATGATACAGAGATTGGTGGAAGGAAGGGTAGTGTTCAGGAACCCGGTAGGCTGCAGTGGGACTCAGACAGATTAGGAGGATGGGCACTCGCTGCCTGCTACAAATTCACTGCGTCACCTTTAGGTACCGAATGTTTAATATCCTCAACAAATTCCAACAGGTTGGACAGGCAAGACTTTCCCTTAAGGAAACCATGCCGACTTTGTCCTACCTTGTACTGTGTGTCTAAGTACTCCATAATTTCATTTTAACAATTGACTCCGAGATCTTCCCAAACACGAATGAAGCCTAACTGATCTATAAGTTTCTTTCTGCTGAACGTTACTAATGCCTACACAATCTCCAGCGCTTCCTTTTTCAGAGCCGTGGGGTGGAGTTCATCTGGTCCAGTAGAGTTATGTACCCTTAGGTCTCTCAGCTTCTTGTGCGCACCCTCCCATGTTATCTTAACTGTATTCACTTCCCTCACCTCACACCCTTGAACATCCGGCGCACTGCTAGTGTTTTGACAGTGAAGGCTAGTGCAAATTGCTCATTCAGTTCATCTGCCATCGCCTTGCCCCTTGTCATTTTATCCTCATTTTCTTGCGTTCCTATATCCAATATCATCTCGATTTATTTTCTGACATGCTTGAAAAAATGTTTTACTGTCCACATTGATACAGTTTGCAGCCTGAATCTTTTCCCACCTTCTTATTCTTTTTTTACTTGCTCTCTGTAGGGTTTTTATAGCTTCTCATTCATCTTTCTTCGTACTAATTGGCGTTTTGTTTTGCCCCTCGCTTTTACATTTGCTCAAGTTGGATTTCTCGACTCTTACCACTCTGTGTTCGGAACAATGAAGAAAAACTTCCCACAGATGCCCTTTACGATCGTGTCTAACTGTGTTACAACTTCTGTCCGCTGATCACTCAGCACATCAGTGCTGTTCAAGCTCATGTCAGATTGCAAAACCTCACACTTGCCGGAATGAAATTTCACTTTCTTCATCAACTCTCCTGGCAAACAATCAAACCGTTTCCAACCTTTCCACTGCAGATGCGGAGCATTGCGGGGATGATGACTTGCTATAGTAACTTAGTCTGTGTGCTTCCATTTGTGCACACCATTCAGTCACCATCCAGGTCGCCAGCATCACACTGATATGTCAGAGCCGGTATCTTTCTCAAGGCAGAAAATAAAGGGCATGCAGTGAAGGTGAGAGGGGAAAACGTACCAACGACACGTGTAGGAAGTTACTAAAAGCAAAATTAAAAAAAAAACAATGGGTTGAGGGCGTCTGAAATGTATTTCTGGGGTGGTGCTGCAGGTGGATAAAACAGTGGCATTTATGAAGCTCTTAGACAGGCAAAGAAGACCACAGGGAATGGGGGTGGGGTGGGGGGCGGATACAGACAACATGTAGGCAGATGGATTAGTTTAATTGGCACCACTGTCTTAATTATGTCAGCCCAGCATCACAGACAAAGGGTGTCTTCCTGTCTTGCACTGTTATAGCTTCTAACTAGAGAAAGAATCACTGAATAAAGAAATTCTCTTTTCCTCTCCGTCCTGAAAATTTGTTCCTCCATTCTGAGGTTATGACACGTCGCAGCAGAATCATTATTCAGGAAAATCCAGCATTATTTGCACCAAATGAGTTACTGCTGATGACTGCCCAAGAAATTTGCTATATTTCTCTGAAAATGGCCTAATATTTATATCAGAGGCATTGGTGTTGAATTAAAGTGTTTGTTCGGGTAATTGTGACTAATGATGTTGTTCAGGGGTATAACCGCATCCCTGGAGAGTGATCCTTCGTATAAATCAAGGACATTTTGAATACAACAGCTGAAAGTTTCTGCAGGAGCTGTGAATTCCCGTGCAGCAGAAGTGAGACTGTCACTGAAATGGGGTATCCTGTCATCCTGAGAATAGGGGAAGTTTACTATCCTTTTATTTCAGCCTTTGGAATTCCCGGTAAGCCGCCGTATCAGCTGCTGTAGGTGGGGACTGAAGTTGAATTCCAATGTTGTAATTCTTTCTGTCGCTGGATTCTGCCGCCACATGTCCAGTCCAAGTCTACCACATTTCTGGAATGGAATGGAAACAGAGGAAATGTGGATTTTGCGATCTGGATCTATAAACAAACCGCTGCTGGAATTCAGCGGTTACGCTAATATCTATGAAATTCACGGGTCAGGCAGAGTTTTCTCAGCTGCTTTTGTTCAATAGTGTTCCTGTTCGGGTTTCTATGCTTTTGGTTTGGTAGCGGTTACATTAATATTGCAAATATTGTGTTTGTAACAACCGCAGGAGGTTAAAAAGATCGATTGTGTGCATTTGTATGTGAGCGGTTGCGTGAGGTATAATAATCAAACCATCGACTGGTTGTAACATTTGCGAGCAGTTCCATCTTGTAGCGTGAAACTTGTGGATTTTTAATTATAGTGTGCGCTGTGACTGAATGTGAAGCAGCTGATGGACAACACAGTGAAGTCGTTGCTGACCCATTTACCATAACCGACTTGTCTCTTCATAGTTATTAATTCTGCGAAATGTTTTCTATTATATCTACAGCGTCAGTTGCTTGACGATGAATTCCTTTCCCCTGTTCTCTGTGCTGGTTTCACATCTGTCTTTCAGGTTCTTTCAGATCGCGCTGTAATTATGGCATCAGCCAGTGTTTTGTCGTGAAGTCAGGGAGGTGGCAGATGCTGGAATAGGAAATACGGAGAAAGCTGGAAGCATTAAGCGTCATTCAGCTGAAATGGAAAGAGATAACTTCACAGAGGTGTCAGTGGCCTCTCTCAGAGCATTTCTGAGACGAGACACTTTTTGCGGTTTTCCACATATTCTGTTCTTCCTGGATGAGTATTTCTAGCATTTCCAGATTGTTTCTATCCTTCCGCTGTCCTGTAGCTGGCAGGGAGCGCCATGGAAGTTGATGATTGTCTAATGGAAGAATGCCGCAATCAGAGTCCGGATTTATTCATTTCATGCTAATGAGACGAGGAGAAAATCCTCCATCCAGTATGGACAATGTGGATGTGATTGCACAGCTTTAGCTTTCCGTTGGCCACTTCACATTTCGGTCATCAGTAAGGGATCCGTACACAGATAATAGTGACTTTACTTTACTGTGTGAAGTCCTTCTCTGCCCCTATAGATCTGCGCCCTCTTTAGACCGTTCCACCAATAAATGCAACAATAAAATGGAAATATTACAGGATGCCCTCCCACTGCTGCATTGGCTTCTGCTCAGTATTTCTCAAACTTGCTGTTCTGTGTCTCTCTTCCAGCGAACCTGCTGGCGGTTGTGATAGTGTCCCGGGGAAAGTGCGGTCTGTCCGAATGTGTCACTCGTTACCTGGTGGGAATGGCCGCCGCCGATCTCCTGGTCGTCATCTCGCAACCTCTGCTGACGTGGACTGCTTGGATTTATTTCCCTCAATCTTTCCTGTTCATCACTCCTGTGTGCAGATTCGGTGCATGGTTAATTTTCTCGAGCACTGCGACCTCTGTCTGGCTGACTGTCGCTTTCACTGTCGATCGATTTGTGGCTATTTGCTGTGAGAAGCTGAAAACAAAATATTGCACCGAGAGAACGGCGGCGGTGGTTGTATGCATAGTGAGTGTGCTGGCCAGTTTGGAGTGTGTCCCCTGGGGCTTTGTGTACGAGCCTTTGGTAATAATGGGTGGTGTTCCCTGGTATTGTGTTTTTACATCAAGCTACAAAAAGTCTCCCTCATGGGCGGCATTTGCAATGATTTACCATATTTTAACCCCTTGTGTTCCTTTTTTTCTGATTTTGCTGTTCAATATTCGGACTGTCAGGCAGATTTTAGTGGCCAGTCGAGCCCGCAGGAGGCTCCGGGAACGAAAGTGTGCAGAGAATGACAAGGACCAGGAGATGGAGAACCGACGCAAATCCATCATTTTGCTCTTTAGTATAACCGGTAGTTTTATATTCTTGTGGGTAACACGAGTGGTATTTTACATCTATCAACGGGTTTCAAAGACGTTTGTTTATTATTCTGTCACTGACCCCCGTTACATCACAGACGAGATATCGGGAATGTTGCAGATTATGAGTTCCTGCACCAACACTTTTATTTACGCCTTGACGCAGAGAAAGTTCCGAAAGGAGCTCAGAAATATTCTTAAATACCCATTGATTCCGATTATGAAACTCATTAGACGTTAGAAATAAATGTTGTAAGTTATTCAGTTGCCTTCATGTTTCTTATTCTGTACCGCCACTTGTGGGTAAATTTAAACCATGTTATGCATGGAGCTATAAAACTAAAACACGAGAAAACCTGCAGATGCTTGAAATAGAAAACAACACACACAGAATCAGAGTTTACTCTTTTCTACATTTGCTCTCTGGTCTGCTGAGCTCCATTAAGATCTTTGTGTGTTGCCTTAGAGTAACAACCCAACTGTTTACAGCGTCCCAGAGGGATCCACTTTGCACCTTACCTCACGCCCCGGTTGCATTGAATGTCGTGGCGAATCATTTACCCCTGTTTCCTGGTTCAAACAGAACTGCCTCATCATGGGGTATACTTCCGTCGGTAATAACCACCATTACACCCGTCATTACCGGTCCTTTCTTTCACCCTCGTTTTTTCCTCTTTCTCAACTTGTAGGTTCTCCTATCTGACATCATGAACTAGTTCCAGTAGCACAATTTTACTGATTTACATATGAAGACAAAATTCCATTGTCTTTACTTCAGAGACTGAGAGAGAGAAAGAGAGTGAGAGAGAGAGAGAGAGAGAGAGAGAGAGAGAGAGAGAGAGAGAGGAGGGAGATGTTGTGGACATCTGAAATTATGAAAAGCTGATATTAGGTCTCGAAGGAACATAGGGAACCAACGATACAATCACTCTGTGATTCGGGAGACTGAATAGTGACGAGGAAATGACTAGAGTGAGGAGGATTAACGGAAATCCCAAGGCATTTTATGCATACACTGTAATTAACATTATGCTGGAGAGAGCGCAGGACCACTCAATGATAAAATTGTGAGTTTATACCCGGAGCCAGAATTGGCGTGCGAGGTAGCAAATAAATACTTTGCATTCATTCGACTTCATGAAGAAGTAGGACATGGAGGAAGAAGTGTGTATGGTGATATTCTCAAAGGGATGATAGTTAGGGAATGTGATCAAAGAGCATTAAGGTCGTAAATAACTCGTTGGGTTTTGTTCACTGGATGTCACAGACCACATGCAGGGAAAGATGTAGTTTAACTTGTCATCACGCTCGGAGAGATTCGGCGGGTGCGGGCGCCCGGTGCTCGGCCGGGGGCCGTGGTCGAGTTGTCAGCGACTTGGCCGGCTCCACCACCGGACTTAGTCTGGCGAGGAGGGTGTGCGAACACCCAGCAGGACTAAAAAAAACAAGGCCTTACAAAGAGTGGATGAGCTCTTTGAGAGCCAACGGTCATCTTCCCTGGAAGAGATTAAAGTCTCACCACGTATCTATTTCTTTGTCGTTGTGCTCACAGAAAGAAAGTGTTTTTTTTTTGGAGGATCGATCAGGCGGATCGATCGGTGGCTCTTACAGTGTGAAAAGGGAGTGACTGGTGGGGAGTTGTCCATGTGGCCAACTCTTCCCTGGGATGATGATTCCACATCAGAAGAACGGCCCCCTTTGTTGCGGTCACAGTCGATGACTTTTAAAGGATTTCGGAGGACAACGGGAAGATCGACGGCGTCAGTTCGCCTGACAATTCAAATCTCTCCCTGTTTCTCTCTCTCTCTCTCCATCACTACTCAACTCAATACCACGAACTGAACTGAACTTTACTCATTATCGTAAGACTATTTATTTACCAGTAGACTTGAAGAAGCTTTGTTTTCATATACATTGCACACTTACTTATATGTAATCATTGCTAACTTGTTTGATTTACCTGCATTTATATTACTGTATTGCGTAGTTACTAACAAATATCATTAGTTAATAGCAATACCGGACTCCAAAGTGTTTTCTATTTCTGCTGGTTATTTAACCCGTCACGGGGCACATGACAATAAAGATAGTCTGTCATAGGTAAAGTCCTCCCCACCACTAAGAACACCTACAAGGAGGGATGTCACAGGAAAACAGCATTCATCATGAAAACGCGCATTGTCCAGGTGATGCTTGTTTAAGGACGCTGCCTTCAGGAAGGAGTTTCAGGAACGTCAATTCCCACAGCACTAGGTTTAGGAATAGCTTTTCTTCGTAAATGATCAGGCTTTTGAATTAGAGGGGAATAATTGCACTCACCCGAACAATGAGCTCACATCAAAGGGCTCCACAACTCAAGTGATTGATACTGACTTCATATTAATTGTTATCTTATTTCTTATTTACATCAGTTCCTTCAGTTAGTCCTGACGAAGGGTCTCGGCCTGAAACGTCGACTGCACCTCTTCCTACAGATGCTGCTTGGCCTGCTGCGTTCACCAGCAACTTTGAAACGAGGGGAGCAGTAGTGATAGCGGATTCGATAGTTAGGGGGATAGGTAAGAGGTTCTGTGGAAGAAATCCAGAATCCTAGACGGTCTGTTGTCTCCCCGGTGCCAGGGTCCGCGATTTCTCGGATCGAGTTCTCAGTATTCTCAAGAGGGAGGGCGAGCAACCAGATGTCGTGATCCATGTAGGGACCAATGACGTGGATAGAAAAAAAGAGGAGATCATGCAAAGAGAGTTTAGGAAGTTAGTTGCAATGTTGAAGAACAGGAACTTCGGGTTGCAATCTCAGGATAGCTACCCATGCTACGTGCTAGTGAGGCTAGGAATAGGAAGATAATGCAGCTAAATACGTGACTAAGGAGTTGATGCAGGAGGGAGGGCTTCATATTTCTGGACAATTGGGCCTTGTTCCAGGGAAGGTGGGACCTATTCCGACGGGACGTGTTGCACCTGAACTGGAGGGCGACTAATATCCTTGTGGGAAGGTTTGCTAGAGCTGCTCCGGGTGGTTTAAACTAGATTTGCAAGAGGAAGGGAACTAGAGTGTTAGAGCAGGTAGTGAGGTGGAGGAAGATAAAGGTCATGCGAGAACTGCAAGTATAGTGCATGGAATAAAGCCGGATCTAACATACAAAGAGGCTTTGAGGAAAGAGAAACAGAATAAAGGGTGTAAAGGTACTCAGGTAGAAGGGCTAAAGTGTGTGTACTTCAAAGGAAAAAGCATCAGGAACAAAGGTGATGAACTGAGAGCTTGGATACATACATGGAATTATGATATAGTGGCCATTACAGAGACTTGGCTGGCACCAGGGCAGGAATGGATTCTCAATATTCCTGGATATCAGTGCTTTAAATGGGATGGGGGAGGGAGGGGGAGAGTGGCATTACTGATCAAGGATACTAGTATAACTGCTGAAAGGGTGGGTAATATAGCAGGGTCTTCTTTTGAGTCAGCATGGGTAGAAGTCAGAAACAGGAAGGGAGCAGTTACTCTATTGGGTATGTTCTATAGGCCCCGTGGAGGCAGCAGAAATACCGAGGAGCAGATTGGGAGGCAGATTTTGGAAAGGTGCAAAATAACAGGGTTGTTATCATAGCTGACTTTAACTTCCGTGATATTCATTGGCACCTGATTAGTTCCAATAGCTTAGACGGGGCAGAGTTTGTTAAGTGTGTGCAGGTAGGATTGCTGTCACAGCACGTTGACAGGCCGACTAGGGGGAATGCCATTCTAGATCTAGTATTAGGGATGTATGGGGTATCAGGGAGGGGTAGCATCTCTGGTGGAGGAACATGTCGCGTCCTTTTTAAGTCGGTTAGTCCAACTTTGATCCCCACCTGGCACTCAGCTCTCACCTGTGGCTCCCCGTAGCTGTTTGCATGCGACAGCGGCCACACCCCGGGCAACGGCTTCGACAAGCCGGCTAAACCAGGTGAGGGTAGCCGACAGGTCTCAAACTCTCGGTGAGATAGGGAGTTGTCTATCCCAGCATGTGAAGACAGACTCCGGCGGATTGAGCAGACGAGACCAATGGAAGGTCCAAGGGTCAGGAAGGCGGTCTCTGCAAGCGTCGTGGAACGTGTAGAGCAGGACAAGACACAGGAGACGTCCTGGTCATCCACTGTGCCTAGTGCCATCTCCAGCCGTCTAGGCTCTGTCTTGCCACTGGACCCAGATGGGAATTGGGAAGAGAGGGTGAGGATGACACTGTGCAATAATCCCTTTCCTAAATCCAAACCATACACTAGTCTCGACACTATCATATTGGTGTCAAGGTCCTCATCGACGCCGACGATGGACGAACACAAAAAGATAGGTACTTGGAGCTTAGGAAAATAGAGGGCTATGCGGTACGGTAATTGCAGCCAGTTTCTAGAGTAAGTTAAATGGTTGGCACAACTTTGTGGGCCAAAGTGTCTCTAATATGCTATAGATTTCTATGATTCTGTGAAAGTCAAGGGAAATCTCCTATCCAACGGAGTGGTGACTTGTTGTAAACTGTAATCACAGGGAGAGTGAGAGGGGAACGGCAGGGACTAAGTTTGATATACTGATATGGAACAGAAAAATGGGCAGGGAGCAGATGGGCCGAGTGGCCTCTCTAGTATACATTGTGAGTGTGGTAGAGAGTGTAAGTACCTGAGACACTGGATTTCATACAGAACTGATAAATTTTCACAGATCCACTATATTATACACCAGTCTAGTTTCAGGCGAACGTCAGCAGAACAGCCTCCTCCAATGCTCAGTGACCAGGGTTCAGTCCTGGGTGCGATGAACAGCCGCAAGAACTGCAGAAACTGACGGTAACAGTCCCTCATAAACCTACAGCTGACTTCAGTCACCGTGGTGGTTAAACATTCAACAGAGCAGATTTGAACTTCCTCCCTAATGTGAAGTTGCTGGTGGTGCTCACTCTTTGTTCACTCCGGACAGAAATGTGGCCTCTATTTATTGTGAACTCACCGGAGCATCACAAGGTGGGTTAATTGAATGAGTCTCTTCGCACACACGGAGCAGGTGAACGGCCGCTTTCCAGTGCGAAGCTGCTGGTGTATCTGCGATGGCCGACTGAATCCCTTCCAAAATGAGAGACGGTGAATGACATCACACTGCTATCAACGTCATGGCAATGTATCCAATCAGATCACGGACATGGACACGTGATCGGGCTCTCCTTGTAGCGAGTGGGGCGCTGTCTTCTCCAGCATCTCCACCTCCACATTGAAGGATCGGCGGCATTCAAGCGCTGGTGAACTGACAGAAACAGCGGAACTAACGTGCTGTTGTGTTTGTGATTCCCATACACAAATCTTTTGACTTTTCTACACTGTTAAAAGTTTGCAGAGCACGCCAAATGGGTGAAGGACATTTCAGCTGAGATAATTTTAGCCTCCATGGTGATCTCTGATTTAAAACTTTGTCACAGCTCAAAACAATTTAGAGGAACAACATCTCATCTTCTAACTGTCCACAGTACCGATATTTGGGCATAATACCAAACTCTCGGCAAATCAAAGATTATCAAACACCAAAGAACTACAGTGCACGAGCGTCCATAGCCACGAGACAGTCATCACTGTCGTCTTAGTTCAGCGCAGAGACGAGTGAACTGGAGCGAGGGAGTGACGAACGCGGTAACGTGTCTCGGGAAGGGAGGGGATGACGGGGAGTGGGAACTGTATAGGGGACAGAGGGGTGGTCGGAGACGGTGTCGGCGTAGAGGAGGATGGGGTGACGGAGACGGGAGGTTGTATACCTCTTCCCACCCCACCACATGCAAAAATGCCATTCCCTATTCCCAGTTCCTCTGTCTCAGCCGCATCTCCTCCCAGGATGAGGTTTTCTGTTCCAGGACATCTAAAATCTCCTCTTTCTTTAAGGATCGTGGTTTCCCTTCTACCGTCATCAATAATGCCCTCACCCTCATCTCCTCCATTTCCCGCATTTCGGCCCTCACCCCACCCTCCCGCCACCACAACAGGAAAAGAGTTCTCTTTGTCCTCACCTACTACCCCAGTAGCCTCCGGATCCAGCAACTTCCGCCACCTTCAACAGGACCCTACCACTAAGCACACCTTTCCCTTTACACCCTTCTCTGCTTCCCACAGAGATATTTCCCTCCGCGACTCCCTGGTCCACACGTCCCTCCCCACCGATCTCCCACCCGGCACTTATCTCTGTAAGCGTAAGCGCTAGACGTGTCCCTACACCTCCTCTCTTGCCACCATTCAGGGCCCCAAACAGTCCTTCCAGGTAAGGCAACGCTTTACTTGTGAGTCTGTTGGGGTCATCTATTTTATCCGGTGCTCCCGGTGCGGCCTCCTCTACATCGGTGATTGGGGGGCCACTTCGTCGAGCACCTCCGCTCCGTCGCCAAAAAAGACAGGATCTCCCTGTTGCCACCCACTTCAACTCTGCTTCCCATTCCCATTCGGATATGTCCATACACGGCCTCCTCTACTGCCATGATGAGGCTAAACTCAGGTTGGAGGAGCAACACCTCATGTACCATCTGGGTAGTCTCCAGCCCCTTGGCATGAATATTGAATTCACCAACTTCTGTTAATTCCCTCCCCCTCCCTTCCCCCATCCTAGTTTCACTCTACTCCCTCCTCCAGCTGCCTATTACCTCCCTCATGGTTTCGCCTCCTCCTACTACCCATTGTGCTTTCCCCTATTCCTTCTTCACCTTTCCTGACTATCCCCTCCCTAACCCCCCTCCCCCACCCCTTTATCTTTCCCCTTACTGGTTTTTCACCTGGAACCTACCAGCCTTCTCCTTCTCACCCTCCCCCTACTTTCTTAATAGGGCCCCTGCCCCTTCCCTCTAAAGTCTTGACAAAGGGTTCCGGCCCGAAACGTTGACTGATCGTTTTCACGGATTCTGCCCGACCTGCTGGGTTTCTCCAGCGTGTTGTGATTGTTGCTTTGACCCCAGAATCTGCAGAGTATTTTGTGTTTACGGCGGGGGGGGGGGGTTGTTTGCAGGGATGGGAGGGTGAGACAGATACGGTAAAGTGTGCAGCGGGTGGAGGATTGACGGAGGGCCTGAACTGTAAACCGGAGAGAGCAGTTCACAGAGACGGATGGCGGCGTAGGGGATGTAGGGGTGACGGAGATGGGGAGGATTGTGGAGGCGGGTAGAGGATATGGGAAGTGGTGTAGGGGTGTTTGATATGTGGGGAGGGGCGAAGGTATGTCCATCTCTCACCGATTATATTCCCGCTCTCTGCTCAAGAGGTCGGTATCAGATACACACACACAAGTACTTCCAAATGGAAAGGTTTGTTGCGCTTTGTGCAGAGCTGCTGCTGATCGCATTGAAAGGAACCGACATGGAGAACGACTGTCCAGATCGATAACGCTACATCCCAGCCCACAGGATCCTCTCCAGTAATGTACATATCCCTGAAGTGAGGTGGGTCTTTATGTTCTAGGTTTATCCACCCGGCTTCTTAAATGTTATAATAACTTTTATCACTGGCTTTATGGGATTTTGCTTGTGGCTATGAAGAACACAAATGTAGTGCTGACGTCCCCAGTAATCTCAATTACTGGATCTCTCAATAATGTGCAGTGTAGCTCCCGAGGCTCTGGAAGATTATCCACCTTAATGCCCTTTAAGAGACCGGATATGATCTCCTTACTGGTGCGGTACAAATTTAAAAGGCATTTTGGATACGTACAGGATGTTAAAAGTTTAGTCACAGACTCTTTCAGTGGGGGAAATACCCTTCAGCCCATGTGCCAAAGTGATTGAGATGTACACTCAAGCTGATTCCTTTTACAGAGGAAATGGCTCAGACGTAGGCAGATGAAACGAGTTTAGATCCGCATAGAAGGGCTGGGCCGAAGGGCCCGTGTGAACGGGAAGTATCGCGTCCGAAATATCGGCTGTATATATCTCAGTAAATGCTGGCTGACCTGCTAAGTTTCTTGACATTATGCATTCTGTTCTGGCTAGCATTTGGGAGAAAATATATTTTGTGCTGGAAGACTGCAGAGGAGATTTACCGGGATCGTTGGGTACGTGTTATGGGGTGAGATTGGATTGTGTTGATGTCTAGGGTTAATCTACAGAGGGATCTTGTGATCTAGTTCATAGCTCCCTGAGAGTGGCTGCATGGGATCATGGGATCGATTGCTTTCAATAGTCGCGACACTGAGTTCCGGTGTCAGGTAGTTAGATTATGAGAACACTCAGTCCTCTTTTATTGTCATTTAGAAATGCATACATGCATTAGGAAATGATGCAATGTTTCTCCGGAGTGATATCACAGAAAACAGGACAGACCAAAGACTAACACTGACAGAACCACGTAATTATAACATATTGTTGCAGCAGTGCCAAGCAATACCATAATTTGATAAAGAAGAAACCATGGGCACAGTAAAAAAAAAGTCTCAAAATCTCTAGTCAATCGACTCCCGAGTCCCCGATAGCAAGCGTCAAAAGGGAGAAACTCCCTGCCATAAACCTCCAGGCACAGTCAACTTGCCGATACCTTGGAAGCGGCCGAACCCAGCCGACATTGAGTCCATCCGTCCGAAAACTCCGATCTTCCGAGCAGCCTCTCTGATATCGCCTCCCGAGCGCCATCCTCTACCGAGCGCCTTCGACCTCTCCCCGGTCGCTGAAACACATACAGCCGAGGATTTCGGGGCCTTCAGTTCCGGAGATTCCGGTTGCCACACAGTAGCAGCGGCAGCAAAGTGGCATTTCAGAAGTTTTCCAGATGTTCCGCTGTTCTCTCACCAAATCAGGTGTCTCCATCAAATCAGGATTGTGCACGGTCCCCTACTTGACAGATAACAGATATTCTTCACCAAAGAGGCCGCGCGCTCTGCCGTCGCGCCGCCATCTTCTCCCTCCGTTGCAGTTTTATAATTCCTTCCTTGAACCGCATCCGGCCCTATTGTACTCTATCAGAGGAAGAATGGGGATGCTTTGGATGGTGAGTAGAAGAGGCTTAAGGGGATGCTTCCTGGATAAGGGGAGAATGGGCAATCTAGGGACATTTTCTCCAGTGTAGCAGAGGCTGAGAAAGACCACACAGATGAAAATATGGGAATATGGGATGCAGAGACAGACTGGGCAGACGGCATCAATTTTCCCCGAAGGAAGAAATGTCTAATACCAGAGGGCATGCATTTAAAGTGAAAGGGGAAACCACATCACATACAAGAGAAATCTGCAGATGCTGGAAATCCAGAGAAACACACGCAAAATGCCAGAAGGACTCAGAAGGCCGGGCAGTAACTATGGGAAAAAAAAAGTGCAGTTGACAGTTCCGGTCGAGAGTCTTTTGGACCTTTTCCGCATTATCTATCTATCTGTGCATCTGTGTATGTATGTATGTATTTATCTATTTATCTATCTATTTATTTACCTATCGATCTATTTATTTATTTATCTAGAGTAATTTTGTATCATTTCCGTACACTGCTGCTGTAATAAAACAAATTATGCAAGGCAGTGATGTTATAGATGACTCAGAATGTTTAAAGGAGAGGTCCTTCACGGGTTTTTTTTTATTCTCGTTGTGGTGGAAGGAAAGCCAAATGTGATGGTGAAGACGGATTCGATGGAGGTTCTCAGATACTACATGAATATGTGAAAATGGAAGGATATGCGCCTTGTGCAGGCAGAAGGAATGGCCGTAGTTAGCCATGGCATTGCCAGTTCGGTTAGTTCAGAACAATGCACTGAGCATAAGGGCCGACTGTACTTTTCCATGTCGGTGAGACCACAGCTGGAGTTCGGTGCACATCTCTGGTCGCTTGTCTCAGGAAGACGTGATTAATCTAGAAAGGCGCAGAAATGATTCACGGATTTGGTTGCCGGGAACAGAGGACTCGAGTCAAAAGGAGACTGTACAGTGACTGTGCAGTGATCGCAACACTGAGGGCGATGCGACATCGATTCTCCCCTCCGCCACCACAGGCCCTACCCTCAGATTCAATTGTAGGTGATGCTCATGGTGGAAAATGGCACAAATGATCCATAATGGAAGCAGTGTGACGTAATTCACAAACACCGTCATTGAGTTGTTGTGTTCGCTTTAAGAGGTGGTGCGTGACATAATCACGAGAATGTAAGGGGATTCCGCTTTTGGTTTCCTCGTAATGGAAGTAAAGGTCCCTAGTTTTTATTAAGCACCTAACACGAACGGGGCACATTTTATTCGCAAACTCTTACGAACTCACAGTAAATGTGCTCTGATCCCAGAATTTATCTCCGCCCCTCCAGCCCCACAATCGTTTTGCTCCCATTAAGAGGTGGTGCCTGACATAATGACTAGAGTGTAAGGGGATCGCTGTTGTTTTCTGTGTAATTCAACTGAAGGTTTGAAACTTCTATTAAGTACATAACACGACCCGGGCTCGTTTTATTCACAAAATACTTGCGAACTCAGAGTAAAATGTACACTGATGCCAGCAATGGGACCCGTCACTGCAGCCAACGAAAATGCATGTGAATTGCCTCCACTCCCTCAACTCCAGCCACACAGTGACTGTGCGTAGAACTTAACAACAGGATGGGTCACACTAGAGGGACTATATTATAGAGTTCAGTCGACAGCGGGAAATTGACCTGTCTCCGTCCAGCTTACCAGAAACTCTGGTCATTTCAATCGTCTCCATTTGCCGGCATCTCAATCTCCGAAGCTCCATGAAATAATAACCCACCCTGGACAATCCCTCACTATAACACAGGCCTCATAGTCACGGCAACATCCTCCTAAATCTCTCTCTCTCTCTCTCTCTCTCTCTCTCTCTCTCTCACACACACACACACACACACACACACACACACAATATCTTTCTCGTTCTCACTACCTCACTGACCCCATGCGCACCCCGCTGTCGTTTCATCACCTCATTCAGCCACTCTCTTACGTTTCCCCTCGCAACCGTGCCCTGTCTACCTCTCTCCACATCCCCTCTCCCCCTATTCTTAGGGTCAACGATCCTAATATCCCGGCGCTGCCGGTCGATGGGACAATCAGGCGCTGAATCTGGTTTGTGTTCAGGTCGCGGCTTTATTAATGAACTGAAGCACCGAGGTGATCGGATATTTCACCGCTCTGATCACCCGCTCCCTGAATTTCGACTGAGTCACCGCGTAAATAAACGTGTTCGTGCAGCAGCTCAAATTCTTCAGCAAAACCCCGACAAAGTGAAAGATCCATTCAGAATCATTGAAATCAAATCCTTTTGCTCTGATCTCGTAATACATGAAATTTACAACCAGTGTCAGCCACAGGAGGATGAAGCTGCCGGAGAGGGTGAAGAATAGAACCACAGACCTCCTCCTGCTCTCCATCTCCGGGTCACTGGGATTCTGGCCTTTGCTTTGACCCCTCAGTCCCTTACGGACCCGACTGGACATTAAAATGTGCCGGACTGTCAGAGCGTTGAGCAGCAGAATCACAACGAAAGGGATGAACGGACTTAAAACCGTATCGAGCCAATCATATCCTACCCACCAGGGGTCGGTGAGAGAATAGTCCATTAGGTCACAGAACCACGGTACATTGACGATTACCTCTCTGGGTTCCCAGAGGAAGTAGCGGGGGATATTTTTCAGACAGCACAGCACGCCGGTTGTTGTGAGAACCAAAACCGCAGTTTTCCCGGTGCAATATTTTGTTTTCAGCTTCTGGCAGCAAATGGTGACAAACCGATCAAAAGTGAAAGCGACGGTGAACCAGACAGAGCAGTATGTGGCTGTGAACCTCAGTACCTCGATCACCCTGCACACAGGGGTAATGCTCAGAAAAGTCCACGGAAAGTATTTATATATGATTCGAAATAAAGTGACCTCGCTAACAACGGTCAGTAGATCCCCTACTGCCATGGCCACCAGGTAGCGAGTGGTGCAGGTAGAGAGGCCGCACTTTCCCCGGGAGAGGATCACAATCGCCACGAAATTCACTGCGGGAAGAAAGAACAAGCATTGGGTAGTGCTGAACACCTTCCCCGGGAATGGAAACGGGATCTGGTTTCAGCCAATGATCAGGAGTGCGAGAGGAGGTGAACGGCTGCTCATCTAACATAAACCACAGGTCACCTTGTCTCTGACCTGCCTTCCTCATTGTGGAGGTAAGACGATGTGTGAGCAATTGTCATGAGCAGCAACGATCGGCACTAATCCGATCCCAGTCCCTGATGGGGCCGGTTTCACTGATTTAACCGTGAATGACCAGGCCTCTGGAAATAGCATCTGACGGGGCTAAAGACGGATCCGGAGGGAAACAAAACTCACAAAATGCTGGAGAACCTCAGCAGCTCCAGCAGCGATCATGGAATTGAACTAGCAACCGAGCAGGTCTCAGAGCGAAAGCAGGAACATCTTAGTCATCCAATGTGGATTGACTCCGTTCATGGGTTAGTTCCACAGCACAGTTCAATTCGATAATACACGGCAGTAGATCCATGGACTCGGGTTCGGGTGATCAGATCCAACTTTTAACTAGCAGGTAATGGAATCCGATTGCGACGGGCTTCACAGAGAGACATAAAACACAGGACCAGGTCCCCACTCGGATCAATAACTCAGAAACAGTCAACTGTAAAATGTAAACCTCTCACAGTCACATCCTCCTGGTGGGCTGCCCGTCCTTAAGACCCTTATGCCTTATGGATATTTGTTCAATGAACACCAAGTTGTAAAATAATCATAAACAGTTTCATATTGGTCAACGCAAAGAAATATCAAACAGTAATTGCTCCGGTCACTCACCGGGAACTCCAATAACGGCGATGAACATGTTCAATACTTTGTCCACAAGCAGGTACCTATCAAACAATGCAGGCATTTTTTTCTGACCAGTGATTTGTCCCCGTCTGCTACAGGCAATCTCTCGGAATGAAATGTTGAGGCAGAACATGACTGGGGTTTTAATACCACTCAGCGACTCCACGGGGACAGATTTCAACAGATTCTAAAACAAAATTGTTTTAATTATTTACAATCCGATTACGTCAGACAAGGGCCATTCCTGTGGCGCAACATTGTGATTAATTTAGTGAATTAGCCGTGAAACTGCAAACAATTGAAATTATGCGGGCAGTAAGGGGTGTAAATTGCAAGTGGCATTCCTCCAGCAAAGGGGATATTGTTTCAAAGACCATCAGACCCAGCTCTGCACCTCATCGTGTGTCACTACGACTTTTGTCCATCGGCTGAGCAGATCCACTGAGAGTAAAGCGGCCGCTCCACTCTGATTCTCCACCAATTGCAATCACAGCTCATCTCACTGTAACCTTATCTCCCACTCCCGATTACCAGCAACCATCCTCAGCTTGTTTCTGTGTACCAAACATTGTCCTGAGTCAAAAAGATATTCATCACCATTGAGAGGAATGCATGCTCTGAGAAAAGCAATGTCGCTGCCTTCCACTTGTGTTAGATCGACCTGGAACTGAAAAATGAAAGCACGGAGAGTCTCTTCGGACCACAGTATCTGTGCCAACCATGCCGCCATTTTAAACGGATCCCACCTATGCACACATGATCAGTCTCCATACACTCCCGGCGTGTCCATGTGTCAACGCTCACAACAGAGATCTGGGAGTTTTGTGTTCTCTGATCTCAGAAGCTTTTTGACCATCTGTGTGAAATAGTTGGAACCAACAAATTTGTCTGAACGTTCAAAGGTGTCTTGTCAATTACAACGTGTTTCCACTCTAAATGTGTAATTTAAAGGAACCATTTGACAGACTCGAAATAATGAATTTGATTATCTATTTGTAGGTTATGAAATTATATTGAATCACCCATTGCTACCATTGTCGACAGGTGTATAACCTCTTGACGTTGTTTGAATTTGAGAGACTCTGCCAAGAATGTGTCCGAGGTAATGTACATTTATGGTGTTGAATAAACAATTTCATATCCACGAACTTCTCCACAAACATATCCACGAACTTCGTCATAGTCCGAACACTCGTTTAACTCTCTCAGTACCCATCCCTAACCCATCGAACGCAGCAAACTAAAGGAGTGACTATGTGGGCGCAGGTACAGGTACCTAGCAGACAATGCAGGTATTTTCTCTGTCCAGTGATTTGTCCCCGTGGGCTACGGCAATCTCTCGGAAGGAAATGTGTGCTCTGTCTGTTATGTGTATGTGATACACACGCAGGCTCGACCACATAGAGACATACACACACGCGCGAACACACAGACAGTCATAAACACACACAAACATATATAGGCACACGCAGGTGCACACACCCAAACATAAAAAACGCAGAACACGTGGCCAAGCCAACACACAGACCCTCAGACAGACGCAAAGACACGCATACAGAAGCAAACACACAATCACACACACACACACACGTCAAGTCAAGTCGCTTTTATTGTCATTTCAACCATAACTGCTGGTACAGTGCACAATAAAAACGAAACAACGTTCCTCCAAGACCATGGTGCTACATGAAACAACACAAAACTACACTAGACTACATGAACCAACACAAAACTACACTAGACTACCTCAACCAACACAAAACTACACTAAACTACCTGAAACAACCCAAAACTATATTAGAATTCACACCTACACGGGACTACATCAAGTGCACAAAACAGTGCAAGACAATACAATAATTAATAAACAAGACAATAACCACAGTGAAGGACAAATTACAATATGATAATAAATATTATATATGTAAATGTAAACAATGTAAACAATGTTATAGCAGAAATTGAGAAAGAAATGACCAAAAATTGCAAATGAGTGGAGTTGTGTTCAGTTGAGTGTCTGTGTGTATGTGTGTGTGTGTGTGTGTGTGTGTGTGTGTGTGTGTGTGTGTGTGTGTGTGTGTGTGTGTGTGTGTGTGTGTGTGTGTGTGTGTGTAGGTTGGTGACGGACGAGACTCTGGGAATTGAGGAGTCTAATGGCTTGGGGGGAAATGTCGTTCCACAGTCTGATCGTGAGAGCCCGAATGCTTCGGTCCCTTTTGCCAGATGGCAGAAGGGAGAAGAGTTTATGTGAAGGGCGTGTGGGGTCCTTCACAATGCTGTTAGCTTTGTGGATACAGCGTGTGGTGTAATTGTCTGCAATGGCAGGAAGAGAGACCCCAGTGATCTTCTCAGCTGACCTCACTTTCCGCTGCAGTGTCTGCGATTCGAGACGGTGCAATTTCCGAACCAAGATCAGGATGCTCTCAATACAACCTCTGTAGAATGTGGTGAGGATGGGGGGTAGGAGATAGACTGTTCTCAGCCTTCGCAGAAAGTAGAGACGCTGCTGGGCTTTCTTTGCTATGGAGCTGGTTTTGAGGGGCCAGGAGAGATTCTCCGCCAGGTGGTCACCGAGAAATTTGGTACTCTTAACGATCTCTACGGAGGAGCCGTTGATGTTCAACGGAGAGTGGTCGCTCCATGCTCTCCTGAAGTCAACAACCATCTCTTCTGTTTTGTTCACATTGTTACGTACCCCGTAACTGGGTTGCCAAACCAGCAGAACGCTCGTTGGAGTCTGTGATTACTAGGATCTAATAAAGTTTTATTCAAGAAATAAGTAATACAGTACACTAATCGCAAGGAAATAAATGTAACAGGTTAGCAATGATAATACACACATATACACAGAAATAGGGTAATAGGAATCAATCAAGCTCTATTGTAGTCTAGGAGTAAAATGATCAGTCTTAAGTGAAGCAGAGTTCGGTGCAGTTCAGTGCAGTTCGAAGTAATCACTGTTGTACCATTGGAGAGAGAGAGGGAGAGAGAGAGTGGGAGATTTAATTGGTTTCAGGCAGACCTTTTGATGTCTTCGCAGTTGGTTTCGGGCAGAACTTTTGATGTCTTCTAATCCCGCTTTGGTCACTGACTGTGACCTCTCCGTTCCGGATACGATCGTTCTTCCGCGGTGAACCCGGCACCCAGGCAAGGGCGGACACACATCCCAGGTTCCCACCGACCGTACCTTTAGACCCTGTGAGCCTCTGATCGATTCCCGCGAACCGGTCCACCAAACTCCACCAACTTGTGGGGACACACTGCTCTTTCCAGGGTCTCGTGGCGTGTCTCGTGCCTTAGCAAACCTGTTCTTTTATCCCCCTGCTGGGGTATCACCTGTCCATCAAACTTCAAACAGTTCAGATTCAAAGCAACCGGTCTGTCAATATCTAAATTGTGTTTCTTTCTCGTTAATCACTCCCTTCTCTCTTATTAGCATTTTGAATGTTTCTCCATTGTCTTTCGTAATGTCTCTCATTAGCATCATTCGTCCGGTAGCTCTGCTTGGCGTCGCAGATGACACCCCCACCCTTAAAAGGATTTTTACTGGTGAAAAAATCAAGGGGATGAATGCACATTATAAGATACACACTATAATATACAGGTAGTCAACAGCTATTCGGTTAATACAGAGAACTTTAAGTTTTAACACCTTGACAGGCAATCAGCAATCACATTGTCCGTTCCTTTTATATGTTTTATCTTAATATCAAATTCCTGTAAGACCAGACTCCAACTTAGTAACAGTTTGTTTTTATCCTTCATTGTGACCAAAAACACTAATGGATCGTGATCAGTGTAAATTATCAGTGGTTTCCGTGCCGGACAGATATAAACTAAAAATGCTGTAATGCTAGTATGATTGCCAGTAATTCCTTCTCCACAGTGGAATAATTTCTCTGATGGACATTAAACTTCTTAAAAAAAATAAGCCACTGGGTGTTCGATCTTCTCTTAGTCGGTCTGCAACAGCACCACCCCTGCCACTTCGTCGCTAGCATCTGTTGTTATGGAAAAGGGTTTTGAAAGGTCAGGCGCATTCAATACAGGGTGGTGACACAGAATCGTCTTCAGACTCTCGAAGGCTTTTCGACAAGGTCATTCCACACAAACTTCGCGTTCTTCGGCAAGAGCTTAGTAAGAAGGAGGGTAATATCCGCAAAGTTTTTGCAAAACTTCCGATAGTACCACACCATCCCCAAGAACCTTCTCAGGTCTCTCTTGTCCGTCGGGATCGGAACTTCAGAGCTAGCTTGCACCTTAGCCTGCATCGGTGCCAGCTGCCCCTGTCCGACCACATACCCCAGATAAGTGACCTTAGCGTGGCCGAACTCACTTTTCGAGAGGTTCACTGTCAGGTTGGCTTCAGACAGCCGTTTAAACAGTTCCTCTACTGCCACAATGTGCTCCTCCCACGTGTCACTCCAGACCAATAAATCGTCAATATACAGTTCTGCGTTCTTTAACCTTTTTATCACTGAATTAATTATCCTTTGGAAGGTCCCTGGGTCGTTCTTCATGCCAAAAGATAAAACATTGTACTCGTATAACCCCGATGGAGTGACAAATGCTGAGATTTCTCGAGCCTGGTCGGTTAAATGAACGCACCAGTACCCTTTTAGCAAATCGATCGTTGTGTCGTACTTAGCTCTCCCCACTTTATCGATGCAATCGTCTACCCTTGGGATGGGGTAAGCATCGGTTTGTGTGATGGCGTTCACCTTTCTGTAATCTGTACAGAATCGTATGCTCCCATCGGGTTTCGGGACAACCACACAGGGAGAAACCCATCCCGATTTGGATGGCCTAATAATACCTGTGGCTAGTATGTGTTCAATTTCTTTCTCCACTGGCTTGCCCTTCTCCAAGTTCATCCTATAGGGGTGTTGCTTAATAGGCTGATCTGATGTAACGACAACATCATACACCGTCCCCTTGCATCGCCTCGGGACATCTGGACATACAACTGCATGCAGGTTAATTAGCTTTATCAGCGGCTCGCTCTGTTCAGGGGTTAAGTGAGAGACCTTATCAGCAAAGTTGGCCAAAACAATAGAGTTCTCCAACCTGGTCGGCACCATATTTATCTTCTCAAGATGGGGTTTCCCCTTATCATTTGGCACCCCAGCCTCATTTATTTTTGTGATAACACCGACTAGATCTGCTTTCTGATCGTGGTAAGCTTATAACATATTAATATGTACTAATTGGGTCGGCTTACATCTGTCCGGCGTTTCAATAACATAATTCAAAGGGTCTATCTTTTTAATCACTTTGTACGGACCGTGGGATCTCACCTGGAGGGGGTTGGTTACCACTAGAAACAGAACCAAGACCCTATCACCCACTTGAAACACTTGTTCGCGGGCACGTCTATCATACCACTGTTTCATTTTAGTTTGGGTGTGTCGTAGATTTTCTTTGGCAAGGTCACAGATCCTTTTAAGCCTCTCACAAAATTTTAAAACATAATCAATTTCATTGACTTGTACTGTCGGACTGGACTATTGCTCTTTCAGTAAGGTCAGAGGTCCTCTGGCCCGATGACCGAAGACGAGCTCGAATGGGCTGAACCTCAATGACTTCTGAACCGTGTCCCTCACGGCAAATAACAGGAGAGGCAAGGCATCACCCAGTCCCTAGCGTTGTCTTGACAATAAATTTTAACCATGGTCTTTATTGTTGCGTGGAATCTTTCCAACGCCCCTTGGGACTCCGGGTAGTACGCGGAGGCCAAAATACGCTTTACTCCCATCTCGTCCAACATCCGTTGGAATATGTGAGATGTGAAGACACTCCCCTGATCTGACTGGATTTCCCTTAGCAGCCCCACCGTAGTGAAAAATTTCACAAGCGCCTTTACCACTGCGGGAGCCTTGACGCTTGCCAGGGGCACAGCCTCCGGAAACTTGGTGGCAGCACACATCATAATCATCACATACTCTCGCCCACTCGCAGTTCTGGGCAGGGGACCGACAAAATCCACAATTATTCGGGAAAAAGGTTCCCCGAAAGCGTGTATCGGTCGAAGGGGCGCTTTAGGTAGGGCCTGGTTCGGCTTTCCTACCACCTGACAGAAATGACACCGGACTACAATATTCAATAATATCCTTCCTCATGTTCGGCCAGTAAAACTCTTTGATAATTCTATCGACTGTTTTCCTCACCCCAAAATGTCCACCGAGGGGTATCTTGTGGGCCAGGTTAAAAATCTCGTACATATAAATGTTTGGCACTACCACCTGGTGTACCACCCCCCCCCCCACTCCTCATCTGCGGCCACGGTATTTGGTCTCCACTTCCTCATCAGTACTCCCTCCTTCACATAATAGCCCACTGGTTCCTTTTTTATTTCTGCTTCGGAGAGAGCTGTCTCCGTCAAAACCATCAGCTCCTCGTCTCGTTCCTGTGCTTGTATAAATTCCTTCCTCGCTAATGATCAATCTACCTTACTTTCACCCGCTCCACTATGCTCATTCTTCACACTTTCTAACCCCTCCTGGTACAGGGCTGGTAAAAACGTCTCAGTTCAATCTATATTCGCTTCGGCAGCTTTTCTGGACATGCGCCGAGTTACTGCGCAAACGGGACAAACCTGTGAGTCCATGGGCGGGTCCTCGGTCCTGGCAGGCTGGCTTATCAATCTTACTGCTGGGTACACATCTCCACCTGCAAGATCGTTGCCGAGTAGAACCTCAACGTCTTCCATCGGTAATTCGGGCCTCACCCCGATCGTGACCGGTCCGGAGACCAAGTTGCTTTTCAGGTGTACCTGGTGCAAAGGTACTGCGTCAGTCCCTTCCCCAATACCTTTGACCTTGACCTCGCCAGTCTCGGTCTCTGAACTGCAGTCTAACACACTCTTTAATATCAATGACTGACCAGCTCCAGTGTCTCTCCAAATCCGTACTGGTACTGGATTTGACCCCTCCTTCACCGACGCCAATCCGGCCGAAATAAATTTCTCGCGCCCTTCCTGAACTCTATCAGACCTCTTCTCCGCGAGAGGTTTGTTTGCCGGCTCAATACAGCCAGTCGGAACCGTCGTTTTACCTTTCCCCGTCTCCGTCTTTGGGGCAAAGCACCTGGACGCAAAGTGACGGGCTTTCCCACAATTATAGCATACGACCCCAGGAGACTTCCTACCAAACTGCTTCCTGTCTTCCTTATCCTTCTCACTAGTCCCCGGCTTACTTTCTGGCTTTTCCGGCGGACTCTCTCCGCCCTCTCGACTACCCTTCTGGTAGCTCTTACTCGGGGTAAACTTTGCTTTGTGTGTTAACGCGTACTCATCCGCTAACTTAGCAGTTGCGGCTAAGGTGTCTGCCTCTTTCTCATCTAGATAGGGCCTCATACCTTCAGGGACACAACCTTTAAATTGCTCAATCAGTATTAGCTGTAGCAGTCTGTCATAATCCCCAGTGTCCCCTTTCAAGGCGCACCAACGCTCACAATACATCTGCATCTCACGGGAAAACTCTAAATACGTGCGGCCACACTGCTTCCTCGAATTCCGGAACCTCTGCCGGTATGCCTCCGGGACCAACTCATAAATTCTGAGTATAGCCTCTTTCACCACATCATACCTCTGGGCATCTTCTGCTGACAACGCTGAGTAAGCTTGTTGAGCCTTCCCCTTAAGTACGCTCTGAAGCGAAACAGCCCACTTATACCTCGGCCAGTCCTGACTTGCAGCGATTTTTCAAAATGTAGAAAGTACCGATCAACATCGGCCTCCTCAAATGGGAGAACCAGCCTAACCGCCTGGGTCGCCCTGAACCCTTCACCTTGGTTCGGCAGTTGGCCCCTCTCTAGCGTCATCCTTAACTTCTCCAGCTCAAAATCCCTTTCCTTCTCTTTCTCTTCTCGTTCTAACTGCTCTGCTCTCTCTTCTCGTTCTAACTACTTTACTCGGACCTCGTGCTCGAGTCTTATTTTTTTTTCATCACCTGCTGCACTGCTTCTCCACCAGGTTTTCTCATAGACATCAACTCCAGCTCCCCGTGGAGAAACACACCTTTAGATACATAATGCTCAATGATAGCTCTGTGCACCTCCGCTCTCCTCGTTGTCGGCTTCCCCTTAAAAAGATTCCACCGTTTTGCAGCAGTCCGCAATTCTGATTTCCTGGCATCCTCTAATGACTCCAAGGTTGGCGCCTTTAGAAATTCCTCAATCTCCATTTCTGCCGTTTGCCCTTTTTTTCTTCCGGGAATTTTAACCCAATCAATTTACCCAGTCCCAATTTTTGGCGTTCAAAATCCCGGACGAGATCCCCACTTATGTTACGTACCCCGAAACTGGTTTGCCAAACCAGCAGAAATGGAACGCTTGTTGGAGTCTGTGCTTACTAGGAAGTAAAGAAGTTTTATTAAAGAAATAAGTAATACAGTACACTAATCGTAAGGATATAAATGTAACAGCTTAGCAATGATGATACACACATTTACACAGAACTAGGGTAACGGGAATCAACCAAGCTTTATCGCAGTCTAGGGGTAAAATGATCAGTCTTAAGTGAAGCAGAGTTCAGTTCAGTTCAGTTTAGTGCAGTTCGAAGTAGTCGCTGTTGTTGTACCGTTGGAGAGAGAGAGGGAGAGAGGGAGATGCAATTGGTTTCAGGCAGACCTTTTGAAGTCTTCGCAGTTGGTTTCGAGCAGACCTTTTCGCGTCTTTTAAACCCGCTGTGGTCACCGACTGTGACCCCTCCGTTCCGGATACGATCGTTCTTCCGCGGTGAACCCGGCACCCAGGCAAGGGCGGACACACACCCCAGGTACCCACCGATCGTACCTTTACACCCTGTGCTCCTCTGGTCGGTTCCCGCGAACCAGTCCTCCAAACTCAAACCACTTGTGGGGGGCACACTTCTCTTTCCAGTGTCTCCTGGTGTGTCTCGTGCCTTAGCAAACCTGCTCCTTTTATCCCTCTGCTGGGGTATCACCTGTCCATCAAACTTCAAACAGTTCAGATTCAAAGCAACCGGTCTGTCAATATCTAAATGTGTTTCTTCCTCGTTAATCTTTCTCTTCTCTCTTATTAGCATTTTGAATGTTTCTCCATTGTCTCCCGTTATCTCTCTAATTAGCATCATCCGTCCGGTAGCTCTGCTTGGCGTCGTACATGACAGAATACGATGTGTAGGGGTGTGCCTCAGGGATTTGTACATGGTCCAATGTTGTTTGTCATATATATTATTGATTTGGATGATGGGTGGTAAATTGGATTAGTAAGTATGCAGATGATTCTAAGATAGTTGTGGATAATGAAATAGGTTTTCAAAGCTTGCAGAGAGATTTAGACCAGTTAGAAGAGTGGGCTGAAAAATGGCAGATAGAGTTTAATGCTGAAAAATATGAGGTGATATATTTTAGTAGGACTAATCAAAATAGAACATACATGGTAAATGGTAGGGCATTGAAGAATGCTGCAGAACAGAGGGATCCAGGAATAATAGTGCATAGTTCCCTGAAGGTGGAATCTCATGTGGACAGGGTGGTGAAGGAAGCCTTTGGTATGCTGGCCTTTATGAATCACAGCATTGAGTTGGGATGTAATGTTGATATTGTATAAGACATTGGTAAAGCCAAATTTGGAGTATTGTGCACAGTTCTGGTCACCGAATTATAGTAAAGTTGTCAATAAAATTGAGAGAGTACCGAGGAGATTTACGAAAATGTTGCCTGGGTTTCATCTCCTAAGTTACAGAGAAAGGTTGAACAAGTTAGATCTTTATTCTTTAGTGCGTAGAAGATTGAGGGGGCCTTGATAGAGGTGTTTAAAATTATGAAGGGGATTGATAGAGTCGACGTGGATAGGCTTTTTCCTTTGAGAATGGGGAAGATTCAAACAAAAGGACATGAGTTGAGAGTTAAAGGGCAAAAAGTGAGGGGTAACATGAGGGGGGAACTTCTTTACTCAGAGAGTGGTAGCTGTGTGGAACGAGCCTCCAGCAGAAGTGGTTGAGACAGGTTCGATGTTATAGTTTAAATTTAAATTGGATAGCTATATGGACGGGAAAGGAATGGAGGGTTATGGGCTGAGTGCAGGTCGGTGAGACTAGGTGAGAGTAAGAGTTCGGCACGGACTAGATGGGCCGATATGGCCTCTTTCCGTGCTGTAATTGTTTTATGTTTATATGGTTAAATATAGTTGCTTTAATCGTATGCAGTGTTACAGGGTAGCAAATTACACAGCATCCACACAAACTGGGGTTTGGGGTGGGATCGAGCCATCTCAATCTCACGAGATTAGCGGGAATTGAGAGTGTTTGCCTTAGACTTCCGCAGCCAAGGAAACCAGGGTGTTTCACCGATATATCAGTGCATGTGGCCAGGCAGACAAAGATCAGAAGTTAGAGGAATGAGGAATTAAAGTGGCAGGAACAAGACAGTCAAGGATAAGCAGGAACGGTTACTCATCCGTCTGTCTTTTTCACAAAGCACAGGAGACGTGTCTTTCAACGTTCAATGAAGAACGCAAAATTAACAGATGTTCCACTCTATTACTGTTTTCTCTGGACGGAGAGAAAATCTGTATGCGCATAGAACATCGAACAGAGATATTTACAGCACATTACAGGCTCTTCGGCCTGGAGCAGGGAGATCTACTCTAGAGGCTGCCTAGAATTTCGGTAGCACTTAGCCCGCTATTTTGCTCAGCTCCATGTCCCTGGATCACAGTGGATGTGCCTCATCTAGGACCAGGGCATAATGGTATCGAGGGAAAATCAGGGAAAGAATGTTCCCTTCAAAATGCTGAAAGACGTGGAGTGGGAGAGAGAGAGAGAAAATAAAAAAGGATTTGTGAAGGTTGGTAGAATCTTGCTGATATTGAAGAGCATGAAGACCAGGCAAATCTCACCGTGCTGAACTGGTGAGAGTCGTGGGGAGAATATGCAGAGGAAATAATTGAAATATAGAAAGGAATTTCCCTATATTGGCAGAGAAGACTTCCCGAGAGACGGAACTTCAGAGAAACATGAGTGGACATCTTACAACATGGAAAAGTACGACGGAGACATGGCAACAGTAAGAATGTTACAAAGCTCCAAAGGAGGAGTATGACAGAGTGGAATGGATGCAGGAGGAGATCCATGGAGTAAATACAAGAAACAGAAATGAACTGAACCAAACTTACACACTGCGGACAGGATACATTAACACCCCAGGTGGGGTGTTAAGAAACGGGATAATTTAGAACTGTGACGGGAAGGATATCCTTTAGGAAATGTAGTGAATGTTAGTAACGTTTGATCCGAAATTCAGCAGAGTCGCAGTCTTTGAAATACTTCTTCATTGCCATTTTTAATATAAAGTCAACCAGATTAGATGCGGAAGAAAACAAGAACTTCTTCGTGGGAAAATATTAGCCATGATAATGTCTCATTAAGGAATAGCTTCTGGTTGTATTTCATATGCCCACCCGGATTTCAGCGTATTTCACAGTGTGATTGCTATTCCCCAGTTATTACCCAGGAGGCTATACCCTATTTGCCTTGTTTCGTTCCCCTAGAACCCTTTCACTTACGTGTCGCTTACCATATGGCTTGGAACATTCTTGAGGATGAGTTTTTGACGGGATGCGTATCTCGCCCAATTTTCCACTGAGAGAATTCTCAGAGTGGAAGGAATAGACAGGCTACGGGGCTGACGGATGGTATTGGGGAAATTTCACCTCAGGTAGCTGAAGGATGGACGTCCGTGGTGGAGGGAGGGCCATGCGGGCATGACTGAAAGAGCGCTGACCTCTGCGATCAGGGACTGATTCGGACGGAACATTGGAGAGATTTAGTTACAAAAGCAGGGGTCGCGTGCACCAACTATGTGCTCGATGTTTGCATCAAGTCTCGGCCACCAAACGAAATTCCGCCATTTCATCTTGTTGGATCCATTTTTCATCGCCTCCAATCTTTTCCCTTCTCCAGTTAAGCCCTGATCAATTAATAATTCTTTGACATCCGCCTTAAATATACGGCAAAAACGGCCTCCGCAACAGCCTACGCAAAGAATTCCACAGATTCACCACTCTGTACCGCAAATATTCTAAGAAATACGAGAAACTCGGATACAGCAGAGGCTCGCTTCATGATTGAAGCATTGTAAAGGAAACATCTGTTGCTTGTTTGCCCTTTACCATTTCTCACAACCTTATCGCATCTCTGTAAAACTCGGTTAAGCTGTTTGTATGGACAGTGGATGCATATCTGTGAGATTTTCTGCCTAGATATCCACATGTTTCATAACTTATCTCTCTCTGAGTCCCGATGGATGGGGATTGATTGGTTCGAAACGGTTTAAAGTATTGTGCAAACTGTCTTTGCAATTATACCGCAGAACGATCTGGGCGTCGGCACATTTTAGAGGTAATTCAGTCTGTTATTTTATCATTTTCTGTCAGAGTCATCTGATATTCAGATACACCTGCAACCACCCCCTATTTAAGTACATACACACAGATAATGTATATCAATTAATCCTATGTAATTACTATCTCATTGTACATTTTATTTTATGCTATAACGTTTATATTACTATTTATTGTGTTTTATACGTAATTTGTTTTTTTTTAAGCTGCATCGGAATCGAGTAACAATGGTTTCGTTCTCCATTATGCTCGTGTATTGATGAATGACAATAAACAATTCCAACATTTGAGAGTAGATATCGGGTTGGAGTCACAGAGAGGCACAGACTGATCAGAGAACAATTAATGCCGAAAACGCACAAGCGAAACAATAGTTGGTGGCATTCTATTACCTTTACATATCGATATTTCTGACACAAGATTATTCAATAAAAATTATTGAACTAAATTCAAGTGAACGCTTCTGTGGGATCTTTAATCTTACATCCCAGAGTCATTATTCCCTGAGCGGTGATATTCAACAACTTCACAATAAGCACAAAAATGTGTGCCCGAACGACTTTCGAGTTGCTGTTCCAGTGAAGCCATTGATGGGATAGCAGTGGGCTGGAGTGGGCGATGTTGAAGGATGGGTGATGTCAGAGATCAAAGCTCGGAACATCGTAATGAAGTTTGATGCATGAGCATGAAGGGACATTCAGACACAGCATAACGTTTACGGTTCGCAGCTGACGGCTGTCCAAACACATCTAACAGAGCAATGCACAAGCTGTCAAAATGCAGATATCAACAAGAATCATTGTTTAAAACGCCGAATATGGCAGAAGGATAGGTGCAAAGTTAGTCACCTGAGCAGTCTCGCTAAAATTCACCAGGGGGTCAAGTTTTTTTTTTTTTTTTTTTTTGTGGTGTCGTGGGTCGAAGGGGGTATCGTGTGGGCATAGAGGCTCCGGACGCGAGTGAAATGAAATTCCCACGGGCAACTGAAGGGTGGCTGGCACCTGTTCGGCAGATATATCAGGTTATTTGTGCTCTGAGTTTACCAGTGCCGAGGGTGAACCTCCTTAGGCGATAGAGGAAACAAGACAAGATACGCTGGTCGCATGTTACCTTTATCTTCTGTCACCAGTTAGAGTAGCTTCCAAAATGAAGCTTCGGATGCAAAGGAACAGAAGTAAAAAAAAAAACAGTTAGGACACGTGGAGATGGGATCTGGACAAGGAAGAGCACTTGGCCTGCGTAGACTGCTTCCCAGGTTTTACATTCTTTGGCTGTTCATTGGTGAGGTGGGGGTGGTGTCTGGAATATTACTATGGTTCACTCAGGTTTTAGGTTGTGTAAATTCACTTGTGTTTTAATTGATACAATAAGTACAGAATTTGCCTGTGCCTAACTGACCATTTTTACTAAGGGGGTGATCCTTCACTCAGCAGAAAGTGGTGTCAACTTCCGCAAAACATCGTGCACCAAATTGTCTTCAAAATGATGTGTATAATGTCCTCCGTTCAATTAAACCTTCACAACATCCGCAATTAAAAAAAAAAACACGGTGCACTAGCTAGTGTGCTGCAATGATAAAGTGACTACTGAACGATTGTTGCCATGACGATTCAGGTTGCATTGAAGGATTTGTACTGTGACAGGGAATTTCTTCGGAGGATTGCAGAACATTATCTACTAGCAACTCTAATTTTGGAATTATTGTGTAGACTGGTGGTTTCATTTCATGACCCGTGACAACTGGATCTTCCACCATACTGGCAGTGTCACAGTGAAAATTGATGTAGAATACTGTTTTAGTACGTCCGCCATTCAATTCTATCCTATGCTGCCTCTTGATCATCGCTTTCCAGCAGTACAATATCCACTCTTGCCACTCTTATACACGCGGTGTATCTGAATAAACATTTGTTAACTTCTATAATTTTATCGGCTTCCATAATTTCTTTAACTTCTTAGTGACTTATTAGTTGCCTTCCGTTGGCATCAGAAAATCGTCACGCTTCCCAGGAATTCTTGCTGCATTGCAAACCTACTCTATGGCTATTATGTTGTCTTTGACTTCTCTTGTTCGCCACGGGTTGTACCATCTTTCCTTTAAAAGGCATCTCCTCTTTCGGAAGTACATATCCTGTGTCTTCCAGATCCCTTCCGGAAATGACAGCCATTGCTGCAGTGCTCTTCATTGCTGCCAATGCCCTTCATTGCTGCCAATGCCCTTTTCCAAACCAATTTTGGCCGCCTCCTCTCTCATGCCTCTTTAATTCCATTTACTCCACTGTAATTCTGATGCATCCCACTTCAGCTCTTTTTTTCGCAAATTTCAGGGTGGATTAGATCATATTGCGATCACTTTCTCCAAAGCGTTCTTTGATGTATCTCTCCAATTAATTCCGGCTCATTACACTGTGCACAATCCAGAATAGCTGATACCGTAGTGGGTTAACTTCGTGTTGCTCTAAAAAAAATCACGTAGGCATTCTAGAAATTCTCACTGTTGGAATCCAGCACCAACATGATTTTCCCAGTCGTGCTGAATATTAAATCCCTCAAGACGATTGTTATATTACCCTTTAGGCATGGAGTTCTATCTCTCGTTGTAATTTGTATACCACATCCCTACTCTTGTCTGTGAGGTCTCTCTAAAATTCGCATCAAGGGGTTTTACCCTTACAGTTCGCTAGCTCTGCCCACAATGATACAACGCCTCACGACCCTCTATCACCTCTTTCCAATGACTTGATTTCATTTTTAACCAACACAGCAACACCGCCCCTTCCACATTCTTTCCTGGACTTTTGCTACAATGTGTATCACTCACATTAAGCTCCTAGCTATAATCTACTTTCAACTATGATTCAGTTGTTCTTTCTACAGCTTACACACGTATGCCAATATGCAGCTCTGCTGGAAGTTCTTCTACAATATCCAGTAAACAACGCGCATTCAAATATAACACCTTCAGTCCAGTATTCACTCATTTCAATTTCGCCGTCTTTTAAACTTGCAGCTAATCTTGATAGTAATTTTGCTCTATCATCAACCTTTCCTTTCTAGTAGTCTCGTTACACATTGCCTCTGTTTCTCAAACAACTGCCGCATCTTTAACACTATCACGCCGGTTCCCTGCCCTATACCAAATTAAGATAAAATGACCAGAAAAACTCGAGCCAACTTGCCCCCTATGACATTAGACCCCATGGGTTCAGGTGTAACTTGTCCCTTTGGTACAGATCATACGTTCCCCAGAATCTCTTCCACAATCTCAAATGCGATCTCATTTTGATCGTTAATGTGAATAAGGAAAACGGCAACAAATCGCCCCTGTGTTCGAGGACTCCAGGGATAATCAGCACTCTTCAAAGATTGTCTGTCTGGCATCAATAGTCGCGTAACCAGGCCCTGTGATATACAGCATCTGCTCGTAGGACCATCCTCCACCAACTCCCATGGTTGCGCGTCACCCTGATCGGTGGGGTGGAGGGGGAGTAGTGGGCTAAGCAATTTGACTAACCATACTCAAGTGTGACCTGCCGGCTAGCGGAGGAAAAGCGGGGTGGGGAGGGGCGGGGGAGTCTTACGTTTCTTTGATTTGTTGATTTGGTCTACCTCACAAAAAAAAAATTCTGGACATTTTTCCGTGGAGAAGTGGATAAATAACCAAAAGTATGAAAGGAGGAGCCGCTTGTATTCAGTGGTGCAGACAATGGAACACACGGGGGAATATAATAATATCGAGTCTACATCAGTTACAGCTTTATACAGCAGCTTCTTGTTCTGATCTCGCATACTGGTAATGACATAGGAAATATAATTGTTGAAATATTATGTATGCATATAAGCACGCATTTAACATATTTAAACACTTAAACGTATTGTGAAGAATGTTGCGAATAAATGTTCAGGTTTGTTTTGATTCAACCTGGCTGTGTACAACAACAAAGAGAATTAATGCAAATCTCAAATCAGGTTAATTGCAGTCAGCAATAGTTGTAGTTTACTCGTTGCAGTTCGGCACATCCAGAATTATGGAATACGCCATATGTTTGTATAAAAAAACACGCTATTCTGAAAGATCTTGCAATGATTTGTAAACATTGCTCTAAAAGAAGAAAAGGAAGAGTTCTCTGTAAATGGGGACGGATGAGAAGCACAGCCTTGATGAATCTGTCCAAAGTCTCAGCCGCTGACACTCAAACGCATCTCTCCGACCTCATGGAGAGCCAGTCCCTGGATTGGAACTGCAGAACAGCGGATACGAAACAGACACATTGAGTGTAATGCTGGAACTTCAGAAAGATTAACGGGCTCTTTCCTTTAATAGACAGAGTGTTCTACACTTTCAAAGTTGGTCACTGCTCACGCTGACGTTGTCATTGCTTCTCCGGATCTCGGCTCACTGAGCTGAGATGATGATCTCACTGCAGGCCAAGCTGCCGACGTCATTACCATTCAACGCCCACAGTTGACCATGATGATAATGTTGTCTTTTGAGCCATAACCGTGACCACAGTGATAATTTTACAGCGTGTCCTGTTCGTTCACTGAAATATATTCGTAAGACACCCATATTTTAAATTCTTCCTCTCTGCATAGAATTCAGCTGCAGATTTATCCAACTCCCTTGCAGTCAGCCGATCGCGATTACCTAGATCAAAGTCACCATAAATGCGGCATTGTATTTTGTACATTACTGCCCCATATGGCAGCGTAACTAACAGGACAGATGGACAATTATTCCAGCCGCTACTGTCCTGCTGCTTCACCGTTAACCTCAAATGAAGGATCACCGCCAAACCCATGTATCGGCTTTTACCTTAAAAGCGCAACTGATGTGTCGTTATTCTGATGCCAATACAGTAGATTTGCAATTTGTCATCATGTATCTGATATGGTTTCAGTATAGATCATCCTGTGCACAGCAGACTGGAAACTATATGAAATGATCGCCAACAGAAATAACTCGTTTTATAGTTCGGATGTCGGAGTGAAGGGATTGAACAACGGAATAATGTAATTTGGTGGCACAAATGTTGACCATTTTAACTTTAGCTTTTGCGTAGCCGTTTCAGTCTCCACGTGTGCAGCACAAACACATACAGAGAATAAATCATAATCAGCATCTTCTTTATTATACCTGATGGTGGACATAACCAAAACGGAAGAGCCTTCTCACCCTGCGCGACGGGATAGTATTTGGACAATGGAACCGTGTAAAGGGATTGGTAATACAGAGGGACCTGAGGAAAAAAACTTTTCCAACCATATCTCAGAATAAATCTCAAACGCAGCGCAAAATGATTGGTGGTGGAGGATAACATTACACAGTAGATTGAGAAGGTTGCCAGATAGGAAAAGGGAAATAGTCCGAACTTCTGGTAGGTTACAACTATCAGAGGCGTAGTTGATTTCTTAAATGAACCCTATGCAATTCTAAATAAAGCAGCAGCGAATCTTAGAAGCGAACCACAGACTGTACACAATCAGAACCAGAAGGAGGTTTAAAATCACGTTAGAAGATAATATATAAAAGAGCTAAATTGAATTAGTGCACAAAGAGGACAACATGTAGTGAGGGAGTTTTTTATGGGTTCAATATCCATTCAGAAACCTGATAGCTGAGGGAAAGAAGCTATTCTTGTATTATTCACCAGTTTCCGTTCGGCCTTTGCGGGGTCACAGATATACCATATCATTCGGCTGGGGTAAAATTAAAACAACATTAGTTTCCAAAAGCATAAGAAAAATTGAAATAATATATGATTGCGTCTACTGCTCAAGTGAGAGGAAGTATCCCAAGGAATCGATTAGATAAGAAAAAAAAAATAATAAAATTCAGTGAATATTTGGTTTAGAGCACTGGTGTTTTTGTGTGATCTTCAATGGAGAGCAGATCGTGAAAAGTTACAGCGTCACCTTTCACTGCCAATAAATACAAAGTCATTGCATAGAAAGATGCTGATGCCCCTGGATTAAAGTGCATCCTATCACACCGACACGATACACCCAGTGGAACAGCATCAGCTGCCGTACAGTGGCAAAGTCTGTATGATTGCTGCGTGCCCTCTTGTATGGGATATGCGTACGGGTATGGGGTGTAAGGAACATATTTTATTTTTCTTCCTCCGTTCTGATTCAACAGCATCAGGATTTCGCAGCAAACTGAGACAAAGTACACATGCTGAAGATCATTAAATTACTAATATATCAGGATGACACGATAACTAGCAGTCAGCCACTTGTAAAGGAACAGAAGGACTGTGTGCAAAGAATGATTATCGGCCACTCACTAATCTGATCCACATTGTGCGGGAGGGAACACAGTTCCCAACAGCTAATTCAATTATTCTCTGTATCTGTCTCCCTCTCTCACTCTCACTTACTGTCTTCCCCCACCCACGTCTGCCTTTCTTGTCTACATGCTACTCCTGTCTATCATGAGAGCTCGTTTGCACAGAAGGCTGATAGTCCTTTTCTCTCTCATAAAACTTCCACTTTCCAAGCTAATGCGGATCTCTTTCAGAACCGTTGTTCTCTGTCTTCCATTTTACGCCCGCCAAGGGAGGATCAAATGTGATTTTTGACTATTTTAACTCTTTCTTAACACGGGATTTTAAAAGAAAATACATGTATTTGATTATTCTGTGTCTACGCATTCGCTAGGTAGGTCTGGCCGTCTGCCGCTTTTGTTGGGACCGTCCCGTCTTATTCTCCATTCTGTGTAATGAGTCACGGCCCTACGTCCTGATCTCAAAGAGGGGTCCCGGCTCTCCCGGTTCCACGTTCCTTTCTCTCCCTCAACCAAGGCTCTGCGTTCCTGTCTCTCCCTCGACCAAGTCAAGGCTTTGTGTTGTTGGCCAGCCCAGGAGTACCTCGCCCAACCCGGTGCTGGTGTTGCCTTGTCCTGTGCTGGAGTTCTCGTCCTGTCCAAGTCAAAGCTTCGTGTTCTCGTCCTGTCATTATGCCTCGCCCAGCCCAGGAGTACCTCCCTCAGCCCGGTGCTGGAGTTCCCTTATCCTGTGCTAGAGTCTCTCGTCCTGTCCAAGAACCTCGTCCTGTCCTAGCCAATTCCAAGAATCTCGTCCTGTCCAAGTCAAGGCTTCGTGTTCTAGTCCTGTCCTTATGCCTCGCCCAACCCAGGAGTACCTCGCCCAGTCCGGTGCTGGGGATTCCGCGTCCTGTCGTGCAGTCTCTTTTCCCGTCCTGTAGCCACGTCTTGTCCTCGCCTAGTTCGGGAGTCCGAGACCGAGTCAAGACCCAGGTTCTGGGTCCTTGTCCAGTCTCTGGCTCGGAGTCTAAGCTCAGGCTCCTAGTTCCCAGTTCCATGTCCTGCTTCCGCTATTCTAGTCAAGTCCTAGCCCAGGCCCTGAAACTTTGTCTCGTCCAGGGCCTGTGTCAATGTCCATCGTAATTTCTTCCCCTCTTCCCTTGCTTCCTTGTCACGCCTAGTCCTGTACTTAGTGTCTGTGTCTTACATTTGGGTACACCTCTGTGTTGGTTGCCAAAGGGGCTGTTACTAAGTACTGACTATGCAGGGTGCCCAAACTTTTGCTTAGAGCGTTTTCATTTTGTTGTTATTTTGAAACTGTGAGGGAAGGAAACAAAAAAAAGTAATCCTCCTTAAAATATTAAAGAACTGTGTCATCTTTAACGTTATGCCTTTTGGAAATTAGTTCATCTTTTACTCGCTTAGCTATTCACAGTAACAGAACATTTGACCGGAGTCCCAAACTTTTGCATGCCACTGTATTGTTGAAAGTGCTTGCTCTTGCTAGGTAACCCGAGCGGGAGCTGTGACTAAAGCCTGCTTCAGGTTCTGGAAGGCTTTCTCCCTTTCGGGTGGGTGTCCAGTCCATGATGGAGGGGAGCAACGTTTGAAGCATAGTAGAATGCAATAATCTAACCTTTTTTCAGAATTCGT
The DNA here is from genome assembly GCF_030028105.1 of Mobula birostris. Taxonomy (NCBI): domain Eukaryota; kingdom Metazoa; phylum Chordata; class Chondrichthyes; order Myliobatiformes; family Myliobatidae; genus Mobula; species Mobula birostris. The sequence goes on from NC_092382.1 coordinate 84,667,874, forward strand.
TAATTCACTGTCGATGGCACCCTTCCATTCCCAGGAAGGGAAAAAAAATCCACTTTCGTTTTCGGGACAAGGACCTGCTTTATTACGTTCATTCGATTGCTTCCCAAACTTCGCCTTTACTGAGCTGGAATCCAAGGTACTGGACAGTATGCTGGCAAAACTGCAATTTCTCCAAATACATCCTGTGCCCTTTTACCGCCAAATGTGCAAGGAGTGTTAAACTGTGGCAGATTCTTATAAGGCAATTAAATACTGGCTGTCCTTGTGCAAAGGAGAAAAATGCTGAGCACAGATCAACTACAACAGCGGTCCCCAACCACCGGGCCGCAAAGCATCTGCTACCGGACCGCGAGGAAACAATCTGAGTCAGCTGCACCTTTCCTGAGTCCCTGTCACGCCCACTGTTGAGCTTGAACACACGCGAGGTCATTACTCGCTCGTCATCCATGTCAGTGCGGGAAGAAGATCAACTCCTCGAGCTTGCAGATGACAGCGGGCTGAAGAGTATGTTTGACATAACATCTCTGCCGGCATTCCGGATCAATGTCAAGGCTAAATATCCTGAGACAGCCACGAAAGCACTGAAAACGTTGCTTCCATTTCCAACGTTCTTCTGCGAAGCGGAGTTTTCTGCAATGAATGCAACGAAAACTAAATTGCGGAATAAGGAACCCCCTTCGAGTATCGCTGTCTCCCATCAGCCCTCGATAGGACCGTGTTGTCGCAGGGAAACAAGCCCAGGGCTCCCACTGATTCCGCGATATTGGTGTGTTGCAATGATTTTATATGTCCATACGGGGAAAATGTGTGCTGTGTGTTTACTATCGAAACATTACTTAAAATGTTAAGATGCTCTTGACTTATATAACCATATAACAATCACAGCACGGAAACAGGCCATCTCTGCCCTTCTAGTCCGTGCCGAACGCTACTCTCACCTAGTCCCACCGACCTGCACTCAGCACATAACCCTCCATTCCTTTCCTGTCTATATACCTATCCATTTTTTCTTTAAATGATAATATCGAACCGGCCTCTAACACTTACTTCAAGCTCCCCTGTCCTCCCCTGATAACCGACTTATCGGTATATTCATTTGAGGAAAATATGCGCTGTGTGTTTAATATTAAATTCGTTAGATAAACCCTTTTAGAAACGAAATTGAGTGTATTAGCCACTTATCACCGATATTCCCGGCGCGATTAACCGCCCCCCACTAACAGAATCGCCAAAAGCGATTTGGAGAAAAAGACTCAGTGCGTACACGCGTGCGCAAATTCACTCATGCGTAGTGTTGCCCGCGCAAGGCTTCATGGTCATTGTAGTCTTTGATGGGGTAAACCGAACGTATTTGACTGCTACTCTTGTCCGTGGGCAACCCTACCCCCCACCCCGGGTCGGCCGGTCCGGAAGATTATTGTCAATATTAAACCGGTCCGCAGTGCAAAAAAAGGTTGGGGACCCCTGGACAACAATAAAGTTATAATCTTCCGCAGGTATAAAAGTAAGCGCGTAAAAGATGACCTGTTTTCCATACAGATGACACATGCCTTACATATTTAAGCAAGATTACTTTTTTTTTAATTTCCAGCTTTTACAGTTTAAAAATAACAAAAAAGGAAAAGGCCCCGAAGCAAAAATTTGGGCACCCTGTATCACAACTTGTAAACGCTTTTTGTAACCAGCTAAGGGTCTTTCAATTTTTGCTTGGGGGATTTTCGCTCATTCTTTTTTATAAAAAGCTTCTAGTTTTTGTGAGATTCTTGGGCCGTCTTGCACGCACTGCTCTTTTGATGTCTATCAACAGATTTTCGATGATGTTTCGGTCGGGGGACTGTGAGGGCCATGGCAGTCTATTGTGGATTTTGAGGTGTGCTTAGGATCATTATCCTGTTGTAGAAGCCATCCTCTTTCATCTTCAGCTTTTTTACAGAAGATGTGATGTTTGCTTCCAGAATTTGCTAGTATTTAATTGAATTCATTCTTCCCTCTACCAGTGAATGTTCCCCGTGCCAGTGGCTGCACCACAAGGCCAGAGCATGATCGATCCACCCCCGGGTTTAAGAGTTGAAATCCTGCATCATTTTTTTCTCCAAACATACCTTTGTTCATTGCGGCCATAAAGTTCTATTTTAACTTCATCAGTCGACAGGACTTGTTTCCAAAATGCATCAGGCTTGTTTAGATGTTCCTTTGCACACTTCTGACACTGAATTTTGCAGTGAGGATGCAGGAAAGGTTTTCTTTTGATGACTGTTCCATGAAGGTCATATTTGTGCTGGTGTCACTGCACAGTAGGACGGTACACCACCACTCCAGAGTCTGCAAAATCTTCCTGAAGGTCTTTTGATGTCAAACGGGGGTTTTGATTTGCCTGTCTAGCAATCCTACGAGCAGTTCTCTCGGAAAGTTTTCTTGGTCTTCCAGACCTCAATTTCACGCCCACCGTTCCTTTTAACTGCCATCTCTTAATTACATGACGAGCTGAGGAAATGGCTACCTGAAAACGCTTTACTATCTTCTTACAGCCTTCTCCTGCTTTGCGGACATCATTTGTTTTAATTTTCTGTGTGCTTAGCAGCTGCTTAGAGGAGCCCATGGATGCTGATTGTTGGGACAAGGTTCGAAGAGTCAGGGTACTTACGAACTTTGAAATTTGTATCACCTAGCTTTCCTAATGATGACTGTATACAAGCCATAGCCCTGATAAGCTAATTATGGTCTGAGACATTGGTAAACGTTCCCTGAGAGCTCAGATCTCTTGGGGTGCTACAACTTTTGCATGGTTCTCCCTTCCTTTTTTCACTGTAAAATTGTACAAAACAAAAATAATACACCAACCTTGTTTAAAATGTTGAAAAGAATGATTTGTCTTTAACATTATGAATTTTAGAGATCAGGTCATCTTCTACTCACTTAACAAATCACAGTAACAGAAATTTTGAACAGGGAGGCCGAAACGTACTTCTAAATTCCAATGAATGCAGACCCAAAACTGCCGAACGCTCTCCATATACCGGCCCAGTCATTCCCGGAATCATTCTTGTGAATGTCCTCTCGACTCTCTCTAATAAGAACAGATCCTTTCTGAGATATGGGGCCCATAGCTGATGACAACACTCCGTGCGGCCCGACTAGTGACTTACAAATGCTCAGCGTTATCTCCTTGCTTTTAAATCCTGTTCCTCTTGAAGTAAGTGCTTGCATTGCATTTGCTTTCTTCACCAGAGACTGAGCCTACAACTTATCTTTCTTCAACTCTTGCACAAGGACTCCTAAGCTCTTCTGCAGCCTGATGTTTGAATTTTCACCCCATTTTGATAACGTTCCGCACTAATGTTCCTTTTAACAAAATGGTGATCATTCTTTACGCCACACTGTATTCCATCAGTCACATTTTTGCCCGTTCTTGCAATTCGTCTAAATTCTGCTGTAATCGCATTGCTTCCTTGGCACTGCCTACTCCTCCTGCAATATTTGTATCATCTGCAAACCTTTCCACAAAGCCATCAATTACATTATCCAAATCTTTGACAAGCAGTTTGAAAAAATATCTTTCCCAATACTGACCTCTGAGGAACACCACTACTCACTGGCAGCCAACCACTGCTGCCTTCTGCCTGATTTGAGTCTACTGGAATGATGAAGGACATTTTCAGTGCTGATGCTCAAATTGGCGAACGTGCTGATTTACAAAACAATCTGATATGTTTGGAGAAATTTTCTTAATGTAAATAACCCCGGCACTGAGATGGACTTGACATTTGATTTACCTCAGCTCCGAAGGGAAACAGAATATCACACATCATCGACTTAATTTTTATGTACTCCTAGATACTGTTACATAAACCAGCAACAATGAATATCAATCGTGACAGGTTATATAAAAACAACCACACATTTATAAAACACGGATAAAGGATAAGGGGAAAAAAAAACAAACTAAAATTTAACCGGAAGTTAACCGTTATGCAGTCGTTCACTAAATCGTCACTCGGAACTGGTTCTTAAAACATTAAATGCGAAAACAGCTCTTAATGCGATAAAGTTAGATTTAGTTCTTAAAATGGTAAATTCGAAAGTCCAGCAGATTTATGCATTCAATCGGGAGAGACTTCTCTGTAGAAGGATTTCTTCATAGACGCGACTTTCCTGCTGATTCTGTCCAAAGGATTCACGATGCAGTAAATAAACAGTCTAAAACAAGTGAACTTAGTTTTTAAAGAGAGAAAAACTTTGCATGAACTCTTTACTCTTTTGGCAGAGTTATCTCGATGCAGGTCGCGACTCCTTCAACGAAGACTCAATAAGGTCGATCCTTTATTAAACTGCCAAACGATGCCGACTCCTCTCAATCCTTCGAGTCCTGTAATTCGATAAAGTCTTCACTCCCCCTACTACTGCTGGAATAGGGTAAATCAGCACATCTAGCAAAAATTTCCATTCCACTAATATTGCAACTTGCAACAGAACGCAATACTCCGTTTTAAAAATGAAACTGCGCCAAAAAACAAACACGCAACGGAAACGGAGACACAGAACGTTCTACCCGGAAATCTACAAACTAAAAACTAACTGCGTCATCTGGGGTCGATCTTTATATACCCATGGTGCACATGTCGTCACGTGACCTCACATTGGCGGGAAAATCACATCAGGTGACCTACAAAAGACCATGACATCATTCTCACAAAAAAAAACGAACTATGGACATTGTCTCACTAATAGTGGCCGCTCTGCATGGTTGTTGACGTACTCTCGCTTCGTATTACATACAGTAACTGTTAGCGCACATACCCATTGTGGTTCATTACCACACTGCGCTAATTTATCTAATTTACAAAATGTACTTTTTAGGAGTGGGATAATGTTCAATATGCATCACTACTCGCACTTGTAGTCTGCCACCTTCTGAGACGCCGACGTTGCTCCGCTCAAGCACATTAATCCCCGGTCCCAGCACTGGCCGGTCACTTTGTATATAATATTTTATAAGATCATAACAAAAAAAAAAATGGTGTCTCCCTACCCCCAGCAGTGCGTCATGTAGGAAGTTCCTTATCGACCATAGACTTTACAGATGAAAATATGTAAGACAATCTTCCACATGCCTCTTTAAATCCTGAATATCGTAGCGAATATTCTGGTCATACTAATCTCTGCTAATGGAAAGAAAATCTCACGGGAAACCTCTTCTATTTCATTGGTAATGTCGATTGCCCAGTAAAGGTGCAACTTTGTAATCTCTCCGATGAAAAGTTTCATCGGTGTAAGCGGCTTTGGTACCCACAGCAAAGTAATGTGGAGGCACATGCGACTCTGAACGCTTCAATATTAGCATTTTCAGTCCTGCTGGAGATTATGTATATCTGCTTGTTTGGAGTAACTATATTGGATATAACAGTGAATCTCCACCAGCTATAACGGGATGTATCATTAGTAATGTTAGAATAGGGTCACTACAGCATTGCCGGGACGCTGCATCAATTGTTTGGTTTAAATGATGTCACATTCAAGAAGGAATCACAAACTATAAGGTTAGAGAAAGACTAATAGATTGACATTAGACTTGACGCATCATGATGCATGTTATTGAAGAATTATTATGTGAAATGTAAAGAGAAGTGCAACATCGGTAATGTTATAGTCAGTAGGAATCAGCAAAGGCTGTGTAACAAATGCAGTTATCGAACGGAGCAGGACCTATTCACTGAATTACTGTGATACAGCAAAAGGCTGGACCTGGAGCGATGCTCTCCGCAGGCGAGGGGAGCGCTGACGTCACTCCCTGGGGGAGGGGTGACACTGTTGTGTTGTGCAATGTGAGTAAAGGAGCTTCATGATCCAGCTGCACAGTCTGTCAACTGGAGACCAGGTGGACCTGGAGCGGGATATCAACCCGTATTTGTTCATTGGCTGCAAGTAACGTCATTTATTGCACAACCCGTTTACCCATGACGGAGAATTCGTGTTTCCTATAAATTAGCAGGGTGTCGTGATCCAAGTCATAAGCCGATGTGAACTACACAACGGGAGATAATTCAAGCAATTGAAAATGCGTCGACCGGCGATCCTACAGATGAAAGACGTTTGTTACCCTGTACTAGCGGTGTTTGGTTTACCCGGTAAGTCGTATTAATACATTGTCTAACAGTTATTGGCATTCTGCAGGACAATGTTTTTCTTTATGAAGTATGATCAGAAGATGCAGCACAATATATCCGTTACACAAGCTGCTCAGTAAGTGCCTTATCGTTACCTGTCCACACGGCCGCTGAGAAGACTTTCTTCTGGACACATGAAGGCGTCACCTCATGTCCGGTGCAAAGAGAATGGAGGGATACCATCCCTGAAATAGCAGTAGTGTTTCGCTCAGTAGGTAATGTATTTTTCATCGTCCCTGTCAGAGAGTAAAAGTGTACTGCAACACAAAAAGCGGCCATTCGGCCCGCCTTAGCGTCCTGTACCTCTGTTGTCCTCTGAACCGGCACCTGACTAACATTCGTCTACCTCCTTCCCATCTTGTCCCTATCCAAACTTATCTTACGTGGTACAATAGATCCCGCATCGTCCGCTCCGCAGGAAGCTGTTTCCCCTCTCCCAGCACCCTCTGAGTAAATAACTTCTCTCAGATTACCCCGAAATATTTCAACTTTCACGCTAATCCTATGACCGTTCAAAATAGTTTCACACAACCTGAGGGGAAAATGTTGGAATGCATTTAAACGAACTATACCCCGAATGTATACAAAGATTTCTCATTCCCGTCAGTATCCTTGTAAATATTCTGAACTCTGTCAGTAATTTTGATATGATTCACGTATTAAGGTGACTACAAATGTAAACAATACAAGGAATTCGGTTTCAATTATGTATTGTACAACTTTAACTCAATAACACAACCGCAGTGCACAAGGTCCTGATTTGTGATGGGCGATGTGCAAAAATGCTCACGGTGCCGCCCGGTCACCCATTGTTTCACTTCAAATGAATGACGGATCTGTATTTACAGCTCATTTTCTTTTGTACGGAGAAGCTCACACCCTGCCATTCGCCATGCAACGGTAACCTGGTTTGGCCTGATGGGCAGCACATTACCCAGGCTTCCAGTAAACTGCACTTGCTATTTTTTCAGCCCGTTTCCAGCTGGTGAAGATCACATTGCGAAGTGCCTTTTTGTCTTGCCTATGCTCACTCTCAGACCATCGGTGTGCACAGACTGAACAGAAATCCATCCGAACATATTTCAACAACAAGTTGTAAGATTCACTTGTCTTCCTCCCTTAGTGACGTCTTTTTCTGTTGTGATTTTTTCTGTTGCAGCTAATTTGTTAACAATTATTATTCTCTACCGGGGAAAATGCGGTCTTTCCAAATGCATCTCTGCCTACATGACGATGATGGCAGTGGCAGATTTATTGGTCATTCTCATCAATGTCCTTGTCTATGAGATTTTAATATTCCGCCTGTCAAATTCATTTCTGCATTATACGAGAGTCCTTAAAGCCACGGTCTACGTGTTGGCAGTCACTCTGGAACTATCACTGTGGTACACCGTCGCCTTCACCTGCGATCGATATGTTGCCATATGCTGTCGGAAGTTTAAAACGAAATACTGCAGAGTGAAAACTGCCAGAATCCTGGCGACAGTAATACTGGCAGTGCTTTGTTTGGAGAATATACCTTTCTTGTTTGCATTTCAGCCTCAAAAAATAATTGGAAATATTTCTTGGGGTATTCGCCCGAAATTGGACATCTTCCACTCTCCAACTTTTGTCGCATTGAGCAGATTCAAATCCTTTCAAAACTTGCTGTGCGTATTTGGTTTAATATTTCTATTTAATGGGATGACAGCCAGGCATATCTTGGTGGCCAGCAAATCCCGGAGGGGCTTCCGAATCCATAAAAGCACGATTGAACGTGATACGGAAATGGAGAACAGAAAAAAGGGCATCATGTTACTGTTCTGTGTGTCGGGCAGCTTCATGCTATTTTGGCTGCCGTCGACAGTGACGAATTTTATCGCTAGTCTAACCATGTATTCTGATCGTGACTATTACTCTGCCCGATATATCGCTGCTCAAACCGGGACTCTGCTCACGATCATGAGTTCCTGTACAAACACGTGTATTTATGCAGCGACCCAAACTAACTTCAGGAGAGAGTTAAAGACGTTGATAATGTCTCCTTGGACGCTGATACGGGCATTGACCAAGACAAATGTAAGTTCATCTAAAGCTCTCTCCCATAAGTAGAATTCAGTCCCAGCTCGCACACGTCCTACAACAGGAAACATCTTGTAAAGGATCTGCGCTTTCAGTTTGATAATAAGGTAAAAATTCTCAGATAAAATATCGCGATGCTTGGTAACTGAAAGTGTCTCATTCGTATCTGATAAGAATTAGCTCAACGTAGAAATAAAGCTTATGAATGCGTGGAATTGGCCGGATGGAATAGAGTATTGAATTAGGACAAGAGCCATTTCAATGTTAAAGAAACCAAATTATTTGTGCCCAACATTGGATCCCTGTAAAGCAGCAGAGAGCTACGGTCAATAACATTCTTATTCCATGTTTCCCGATCAGTCGTTGGATCATCTGCAACAGCGAAAATGAGGGGCAAAAACTGTACGAATACTGCATAACCGTCTCCAAAAACGTTAGCAGGAATTGAGAATAGAAAATATTCTTTCTCGATAATTAGTAGAAGAATACAAATTTAGGAAGTAAATTGCCTGTGTCATTTAAGCTTACGTTGTGTTGTTCTATTTGTTTCCTGATCTGCAGTGCCACTTAGCTGAAACAAAACCTCTTCAATTGAACACTCCACCCATTGGCAATAGAAGACAATCTTCCATTCTCGATCCTCTATACATTATACTCGAGGTTACTCCGCAATATGTCAGTTTATGGAAATTGGCCCTTACAGAAGACAGAGATCAACACCTAAATATTTGAGTACCTTCTGTGAAAACTAATAAATAAGCACACGATGCATTGCTTTTCAAATTTATTTTCTTAAATCATGTACAGATGACCCACATTCATTTTTTAATTAAATCTCAATATGGTTCATAGTTTAGGGAAGTAATAGTATCACCAACGCTCCACAGTACGCTTGAGAACCCTATCCCCACAATGCCGGGATTGCGTGAAAACAGATATATTCAAGATATTAACACGGGCCACGCGAAGCTGATTCTCACCTGGTCTAAAGGGTACTGAGGCATAGCAATCTCGCATTTACCTTCCACAAGCTTCAATGCCCTTCAATCTTGTCGATCTGTCTGCCTGATTTAACACAGCTCATTGTCATGAGGATTGAACGTGCCGAAGCGGGTGACTTCCTGAGTGACTCCCATTTGCCTGTGTTTAGACAACAATCCTCTCAAAGCTTTCAAAACATGATCTTGTCCAAATGCCAAAGAGACATTCCAATTACATTGCCTGAACAATTCTGACTGGCATCTCGTTCCTTGTGCCCACCACACTGAAAATTGTGTTGCTCAGGAACCACTTTAAAACTTCACCTATGCGCATAAAAAATATAACCACTAGTCCTAGAATTCACTCGGCTGGAGAAATGCTGATTGTCTACATTATGCTGTCTCAACGTAGTTTATATAATTTTTTATATATTCACCCTTCAGCCTCTATCCCAGAACAAAAACAAACTATCCATACTTCCCGTTTACATCAAACTCCAAGTTCCAATTACATCATTGTGAATCCTTTCTGCGTCCTTTCGAAGCTTAAACATTACGTGAGCAGTTCCCACTAAAATTCACCCTTCTGCGAATTTTAACAGATCGCACTCTTTGTTCCCATACGTCGCAGGGGCAGGTGTAAACGTAGGAACTATTTTCCGTATCTGTTCGGTTGATGTCAATAATAAAATGGTCTTGTTGCTGCGGATCTGAATATTGCGAGAGAGCCGCAGAATGACCTTCCGAGACACACGCCGTATCTTCGGATTAACTACATCCTTACTCTTCGTAATGTTTACACTTATCAGGGGATTATCAGCATGTGAGTTCCGGCCACCTCGTCATCCAGTGACATCACTGACAATTACAACAACAATCTCTGACGCTTGTATTAATACTGTTACTAAATGGAATCACTGTACTGGCGCTCAGTCTCTCGAATCTCTCTTTCCTACGGGGTCAGACTGTCCTAAACGTCCATTGATACCATGAAGTTGTTCCGGGACAGTAGGCAAAGCAAGGAAAAATGTTATCCTTGCCGAGGATTGGACTATTTTAAATTAATCTGTGTTAATTAACTTTGCTAGTTCCGGTGTTCTTTGTTGTTTTAATGTAGAAGTTAAACGAAAACGTATTTTCTATAAATAAACAGTTGCAGGTGGACCCACACCTCGTGGAGAGTTTTTTTTATATACCACCGAACGCGAATAAACCACAAAGAGAAGTGCCAGCGAGAATTGCCACGGACCAGGGTAGCCGTCTTTCCCTGGGGTAGCATTGGTAGACTATTAGGCCGGTAGACTTTTGTGAACAGCAAATGCTGGGCAGTCAGTTTGCTTTCCACCCAGTCGATGGCACAATGAAAGGTACGATCGGGTGCAGGAGAAGTGGGTTTCACCTATAGTGTGGTACCGACATAAAGTGATCAATCGCTCCACGTGTGGAAAATGCTAGGTCTTCCACTCTGTGGACAGGGAGAAAAGCGTTATGATGATTGAGAGTTGGTGTAATGGAAGTGTGATGTTCAGGCTCACCTTGCACAGGGCACATTGTGACGTCTGGAACACGGGGTGTCTGTGGGTCACAATACATTTCCCGGGTTCCCTGCTCTAGCGCCGGGGAGAGAGTCAAGCACTGTTGCGGTATCGGTGCAGGGTCTTTGTTGAAGCGCACATGGAACAGTGTGGAGTCAACCCTGTGGTTCGAGGACCGGCAGATCCCAGCCGTCTATGGACTTTTGCCCATCTATCACAAAAATTCCCTCCTCACCACCCATCGACTTACCTCTCCCGGGCTCTGGCCTCCACAGCCGTCTGTGGCACTGAATTCCACAGATTCACCAGCCTCTGGCAAAATATATTATTCCTTATCGCTGCTTTGAATGGATGCTGTTTTATTTTGAGACTGTGCTCTCCCGACCCCCTATAGGCAAATCCCCTCCACATCTACTGTCTAGGATTTTGACATTCACTACTTTTCAATGAGACTTCTCCCCCATCCCATCCCCACTCATTTTTCTAAATGCCAGAAAGTACAGGACGATAGCTATCAAAAGTTCCTCTTATGCTAAAACTTACACTTACAGATTTCACTCTGACTCTGTTCTGCACCTCACCAATGATAGACATCTATGCTTAAATAAAGGTCGCCTAAGTACTATAACTGTTGTCTGACCAATGCCTTATCAAGCCTCAACTGTATTTTCATGCAATTCATTTCCATTTTTTTCCAGCCACACAGCGCCGTGTCCTTTGGTCTCGCTGCCTTTCAAAATCGTCATGTCTTAATTGTAATTCTTCTTTCCCTTTTGCTTTCCCGCGAGCTTCTCACTGTATTTAACTCTGTGCCTTATTATTATTGTTTTCAACTGAGCCCGCTGCATACTCTCAATGTGAGGCCTATCAGCTTCCGGCCACTCACAGGGGCACAGAATTAGTCTCCGCGTGAACTCTGGGTCAGCACCCCATCCAACTACGAGACTTTCGAGCAATCCCTTCTTCATCTTCTTGTGTGGGAACAGATCCGGCCCTCTACCTTTCCCTTATGCTGTATTGAACACAACTCAGTCAGGGGATTACAAAGTCCTGCATTCATGCCCTTCCGTACTTCTGTATTGAACAATCAAACCTTTCAGATGTTCCAGACTGTCAATAAAATCTGAGCTGCTGTGACTCATTGAGCTCATATTACGTAGTCTTTCTTTAATGTGTGTGTGTGTGAGGGAGGGGGCGGGGATGGAGTATGCTGCGGTGTCTGGCTTTGAGGTCTTCCAGCCAGTTGTTGAATTTTTCAGCAATTTAACATCACTGCTGCAATCACGGTAAACAAGATCCCCAAGACAACAAGTATCACTATTAGTTCCCCAAAAAAAAAAGCCCCACGTGACCTTTAAAGGTCTGTGCAATTCAGTCCCGAATATCTGCAGAAGACCGTATATCCGGGTCCGTCCTAACAGGACACTGCTGATATCACAGCGATAAGCAAGGGCTCGCTAAATTCGCTGGGACTACTGGTAAACCAGGAGCGCGGCTGCGTTACAGCAGAAGACAGGGCGGGGTGTGCAATCGGAGACAGGGGATGCTAATTCATTGAAATGTTCACATCTACATACACTCAGGCCTGGCCTCTATTCCCGCAGAGACCTCAAGTCCTTAATCAAGGTCGGACTAAAGACCTGCGCTCAGACCCTGAAACAGATTGAAGAGCGAAGAGGAAATAATCAGTTTTCCTAAGAGGGGAACACGGTTAATATTTCAACAATACTGAAATGCTAAAGTCATATATACATACAACCGTTCGGCCTTTGTACGTCAGGCAAACTTGTATTTGCCCACGTGATAGCACCCCATTAGTCCACATCAGAATCATATCTTTATAGGTTTCGCCTACTTACATGCCCAACTAATTGTCTTTTAGACGACGTAATTGCATCTGATCCCTCCTCTGGCGAAATTTCAGATATTAACATCTGTTTGGATTAGGGTGTAGAACTGTTATTGTTCTTGTAGCCTAATTTTCCTCTGTGATCTTGTATTTTTATATACTCGACTACATACACATAATTGCTCAGTAAATTTCTCATGGTCGGGTCACTGAAGTCTGCATTTTGGTTCACGGGCTGGTCCATCGATCCTTGTTCCGGGTTTTCCTGTTTTCTCCCTTGTTCTGTTGGTGCTTTAATTGAGGCACCTGATTCTCATTTCGGTCTGGCACATAACTATCTCTGCAAACCAGGGATTGTTTGCTGGACTGTTCCCTTTCCTTCCGTTCCCCTTCCTTCTGAAGCCCTGCTTGAAGCCTTACCGGAAGCCCTGCCTGAAGCCTCGCCTGAAGCCCTGTCTGAAGCCTCGGCCGTAGCCTCGCTTATGACTGCACTCCTGTTCATGTTAATCAACTCAATCATCATAGTCGCAGAGAACACAACAGTGATTGGACTAATCACAAAGTCTAATGAACCTACAGACAGAGAGGATGGACTTCAACATTCCCCTCAACATCAAGAAGACAGAAGAAAGAAACGTGCCTAGAGTCGGAAGTGGTAGTGGAGGTCGCAAATGAATGCTTTGCATAAATATTCACCAGTGCAAAGCTTCTCAACAGATTTGGTGCCGTGGACCAGTACTATTAAGCCAGTACTGCGTAGACCACAGAGTAATTGGTTCATTGCATTAGTGAAAGAGATGATCCCCTCCGCTGCCAGATCCTTCACCAATTGTACAATCCTAAACAAGTTCCGATAACTGCTACTTAGATGTTGACCCTTCGAAGACCCTGTACCACAGATATTCCGAGATATACGAGAAACCCGGATGCAGCAGAGGCTCGCTTCATGATTGAAGCGTTGAAAGGGAAATATCTGTTGCTCATTTGCTCTTTCCCATTTCTCACAACTTTACCGCATCTCTTTCAAGCTCGGTTAACCATTTTGTATGAACAGTGGATGCACATCTGAGATACTTTCTCCTGCAGAGAAGCGAATCTTTTTCCATCTGTCTCAGTAATTGCTGATGAACGCAAAATGATACCAACTGAGATTTTCTGCCTAGATATCCAAATGTTTCTTAACTTATCTCTCTCTGACTGTCATGGTCCCGTCCGTGAAGACCGCATTCCGGTTCACGTTCCGGTCCATCGTTCCTTATTCCAGGTTTTCCAGTTTTCAACGGTTTCCGTTGAGGCACCTGGTCTCGTTTGGGCTGGCTTCATAAATAGCTTCAGGATTCAGCCTCTGGCTGCTGGACTGTTCCCTTCCCTTCCCTTCCCTTCCCCTCCCCTTCCTTCTGAAGCCTTGACTGCAACCCTTACCTGATGCCTTGGCCGGAAGACTTGCCTGCAGCCTTGTCGGCGTCTTCGCCTGGATCTCTGTCAAGTTCTACCGCCGGAGCAAGACCGGAGCCTTGGTATGCCAAGATAAGGAACTATCTATCGTTGCTTGGAACTGTCTGTTTCTGTCCTCGCCTTCGCTAGTAGGTCCGGCCGTGTGCTGCTACTTTGAATTGGGAACAGTCTGTGTATCCTCGCCTTCGCTAGGTAGGTCCGGCCGTGTGCCGCTACCTTAAGTTGGGAACTGTCTGTGTTAACGCCTTCACTAAGTAGGTCCGGCCGTTTGCCGCTACCTTGTGTTGCCAACCGCCTCTCTATGTTCTGGGTACGAGCCCGGCCCCAAGTCCTGTTCCCAAGGAGGGGTCCCAGCTCTGTGTTCTGTTTTCCTGTTCTCCCAAGACCACGGTTCTGTGTTTCTTTTCTCCTAAGACCACGGCTCGGTGTTCCTGTTCTCCCAAGACCACATCAAGGCTTCGGCTTCTCGTCCTGTCCATGTGCTTTGTCCTGTGCAGGAGTTCCTCGTCTCGTCCTGTAGCCAAGCCTCGAAGAACCCAAGCCATGTCCTGTCCTGTAGCCACGTCATGTCCTCGCCTAGTTCCGGGGTCAAGACGCAGGTTCTGGGTCCTTATCCAGTCTCTGGCTCGGAGTCCAAGTCCAGGCGCCAAGTTCCCAGTTCCTTGTCCTGGTCCCGCTTTCCTAGCCAAAGTCATAGCCTCAGTCTATGTTCCTGTACCAGTTCCTAGTCTATGTCCTATCCCGTCCCTAACTCTAGTCCAGTCCAGTTCTTTGTTCTTCAGTGACTGCGTCTTCTATTTGGCACCGCCACCATCGCCCCCGTTATGACACTGACTCGCGGCAGGTGGGAATTGATTGGTACGAAACGGTTTAATGTATTGTGCGAAATGTCTATGCAATTATGCCGTATAACGCTCTGACCGTCGGCACATTTTAGAGGTCATTCAGTTTATTACTTTATCATTTTCTGTCAGAGTCATCTGATGTTAAGATACTCCCGCAACTAGCATCGATTTAAGTACATACACTCAGTCCACGTATATAAATTAACCCTATGTTTTTACTACCTCATTGTACGTTTTATTTTATAGTATAAGTTTATATTGATATTTATTGCGTTTTTAGACTTACTTTATTTTTTTACAGCTGCATCGGCATCAGGTAATAATGGTTTCGTTCTCCATTATGTTCGTGGGTGACAATAAACAATCCCAATGACAATAAACAATCCCAATATTTGAGAATTAATATCGGGTTGGAGTCACAGAGAGGGACAGACTGATCAGAGAGAGAACAATTAATGGCGAAAATGCACAAGCGAAACAATAGTTGGCGGCATTCTATTACATTTAAATATCGATGTTTCCGAGACAAGATTATTGAATGAAAATTATTGAACTAAATTCAAGTGAACGCTCCTGTGGGATCTTTAATCATACATCCCGGGGTCATTATTCCCTGAGCGGTGATATTCAACAACTTCACAATCAGCACAAAAATGTTTGCCGAACAACTTTCGAGTTGCTGTTCCAGTGAAGCCATTGAAAGTGTGCTGGAGTGGGCGATGTTGAAGGACGAGTGATATCAGAGATCAAAGCTCGGAACATCATAATGAATCCTAGTGCATGAGCATAAAGGGACATTCAGACATAGCATAAAGATTGCGGTTCTCAGCTCACGGCTGTCCAGACACATCTATCAGGGCAATGCTGAAAGCTGTCAAAATACAGATATCAACAAGGATCATTATTTAAAATGCAGAATATGGCAGAAGGATTGGTGCGAAGTTAGTCATCTGAGCAGTTATAGCTAAAATTCACCACGGGAGCAAGTATATATATATATTTTGGGGGGGGCGTGGGGCGAAGGGGGTGTCGTGTGGGCAGAGAGACTCTGGATTCGAGTAAAATGAAATTCCCACTGGCAATTGAAGGGTGGCGGGCACCTGTTCGGCAGGTATAACAGGTTATTTGTGCTCCTAGTTCACCAGCGCTGAGGGTGAACCTCGTTACGTGATAGAGCAAACAAGATAGGTTACGTTGATGGCATGTTACCATTATCTTCAGTCACCAGTTAGCGTAGCTTCCAAAATAAAGCTTCGGATGCAAAGGAGCTGAAGTAAAAAAAAAATCACATGGATGAGATCGGGACAAGGAAGAGCACCTGGCCAGTGTAGGCTCCTTCCCCAGGGTTTACATTATTTGGTTGTTCACTGGTGAGGTGTGGGGGGTGGGGTGGTGTCTGGGAAATTACTACGTGTTCACTCAGGTTTTCGGTTGTGTAAATTCACCTGTGTTTCAGCTGATACAGTAAGTACAGAATGTGCCTGTGCCTAACTGATCATTATTACTAAGGGGGTAATCCTTCACTCAGCATAAAGTGGTGTTAAATTGGACAACAATGTCGTGCACCAAATTCCCTTCAAAACAATGTGTATAATGTCCTCTGTTTAATTAAAACTTCACAACATCCGCAACTTAAAAAAAAAATACTTGGTGTACTAACTAGTGTGCTACTATGCTAAAGTGACTACTGAAGGATTATTGCCATGACGATTCAGGTTATATTGAAGTATTTGTAATGTGACAGGATATTTCTTCGTAGATATGCAGAACATTATCTATTTAGCAACTCTGATTTTGGAATTATTGTATAGACTGTTGGTTTCATTTCATGACCCCCAACAACTGGATCTTCCACCATACTGGCAGTGTCACAGTGAAAATTGATGTAGAATACTTTTTCCGGACCTCCGCCATTCAATTATCTCCCATGCTACCGCTTGGTCATCGCTTTCCTGCGGTCCAATATCCACTCTTGCCTTTCTTACAGAGTGTATCTCAAGAAACTTTTGTTAACTTCTTTAATTTTATTGGCTTCCATATTTTTTTTTACTTCTTAATGACTTATTGGTTGCCTTCCGTTGGCATCAGAAAATCATCATGCTTCCCAGTAATTCTTGCTGTATTGCAAACCTACTCTATGGCTATTATGTTGGCTTTGACTTCTCTTGTTCGCCATGGTTGTACCATCTTTCCTTTAGAAGACATCTCCTCTTTCGGAAGCATATATCCTGTGTCTTCCAGATACCTTCCGGAAATTACAGCCATTGCTGCCGTGCTGTTCATTGCTGCCAGTGTGCTTTTCCAGGCCAATTTTGGCCAGCTCTTCTCTCATGCCGATATAATTCCATTTACTCCATAGTAATCCCAATGCATCCCACTTTAGCTCTTTCTTCTCAAATTTCAGGGTGAATTAGATCAGACTGTGATCAATTTCTCCAAAGCGTTCTTTGATCAATCTCTCCAATTAATTCCGGCTCATTACACAGTCCAGAATCGTTGATACCGCAGTAGGCTTAACTTCGAGCTACTCTTAAAAAAAAAACATCACGTAGACATTGTTGAAATTCTCACTGTTGGAATCCAGCACCAACATGATTTTCCCAGTCTTGCTGAATATTTAAATCCCTCATGACGATTGTAATATTAACCTTTAGGCATGGAGTTCTATCTCCCGTTGTAATTTGTATAGCACATCCCTACTCTTGACTGTGGGGTCTCTCTAAAAATCACATTAAGATCCTTACAGTTCGTTAGCTCTATCCACAATGATACAACGCCTTACGGCCCTGTATTACCTCTTTCCAATGATACGGTTTCATTTTGAACCAACACAGCAACACCGCCCCTTCCACATTCTTTCCTGGACATTTGCTGCAATGTGTATCAGTCACATTACGCTCCTAGCTATAATTTTCGTTCTATGATTCATTTCTTCTTTCCACAGCTTACACACGTATGCCAATATGTAGCTCTGCTGGAAGTTCTTCTACAATATCCAGTGAACAACACGCATTCAAATATAACACAATTAGTCCGGTATTCGCCCATTTCAATTTTGTCCACCTTTTTTATCTTGCATTCATCTTCTTGATAGCAATTTTGATCCATCATCAGTCTTTCCCTTCCAGCGGTCTCGTTACACATTGTCTCTGTTTCTCAAACAACTGCCGCATCTTCAGCATTATCACACCGGTTCCCTGCCCCATGCCAAATTAAGATAAACTGACCAGAAAAACTCGATCCAACCTGCCCGCTAGGACATTAGACCCCGGGTGTAACTTGTCGTACCCTCCCCAGAATCTCTTCCACAACCTCAAATACAATTTCATTTTGATCGTTAATGTGAATGAGAAAAACGGCAAAAAATCGCCCCCGTGTTCGAGGTCTCCAGGAATAATCAGCACTCTTCAAAGATCGCCTGTTTGGCGTCAATGATCGCGTAACCAGGACTTGTGATATACCGCATCTGCTCATAGGACCATCCTTACCTACTCCCACATCTGCACCTGGCCCTGACCGGTGGGGTGGAGGGGGAGTAGTGGGCGAAGCAGATGGACTAACCATACTCACGTGTGACCTGCAGGCTGGCGGAGGAAAGGGGCGATTTACATCTCTTTTATTTGGTTTATCCGCACAAAATTAATTCCGGACATTGTTCAGTGGAGCAGTGCATAAAGAACCTAAAGTATGAAAGGAGGTCCAGCTTGTATCCAGTGGTGCAGATCATGGAACGCATGGGGTAGTATAATAATATCGAGTCTACATCAATTACAGCTTTATAAGGCAGCTTCTTGTTCTGATCTCGCATACTGGTAATGACATAGGAAATATAATTGTTGAAATACTATGTATGCACGCATTTAACATATTTAAACACTTAAACGTATTGTGAAGATTGTTCCTAATAAATGTTCAGGTTTGCTTTGATTCAACCTGGCTGTGTACAACAACAAAGCGAATTATTGCACATCACAAATCAGATTAATTGCAGTCAGGAATAGTAGTAGTTCAGCGGTTTCAGTTCAGCACATGCCGAATTATGAAATACGCCACATGTTTGCAAAAGATAAAATAAAACACGCTATTGCTGAAGATCTTGGAATGATTTGTAAACATTGCTCCAAAAGAGAAAAGGAAGAGTTCATTGCAAATGCGGATGGATGTGAAACACAGTCTTGATGAATCTGTCCGAAGTCTCAGCCGATGACAATCAAACTCATCTCTCCGACCTGATGGAGAGCCACTACCTGGATTGGAACTGCAGAACAGCGGATACGAAGCAGACACAATGAGTGTCATGCTGGAACTTCAGAAAGATTACGGGCTCTTGCTTTCAATAAGCAGATTTTTCTACACTTTCAAAGTACGTCACTCGGCAGAACTATTCGACTAAAGATCTTACTAGCTCTTCTTTGAGTTAGTCCTGATGAAGTGTCGCGGCCCGAAGCGTCGACTGTACCTCTTCCTAGAGATGCTGCCTGGCCTGCTGCGTTCACCAGCAACTTTGATGTGTGTTGCTTGAAGTTCCAGCATCTGCAGATTTCCTCGTGTTTGCGACCAAAGATAATGTCCAACTATCATTGATCCCATTGTCACGCGTTACGAAGGGAGAGTGCAACAACATTCGTAATATACTGAATTGTTAATGCCCGCTCACATGCAGCAAATAAAGGTGCTCAGTGCTCAGCAAGATACAAAACTGCACAGTCAGTACGATAATATTGGTATTATTGATGGGATTTCTAGCAAATAAACATCAAGATCATATGATGTTTCTTTTGCACAAGGATATTAGTAAACATTCAAGCTGCTGGGGAAGAAGGCTCGTTGTCTGTTCTTTTTATCATTACATCGGGTTGTGGTACAATCCGGGCAGACCAGAGAAAGCGAGTGTTTATGGAATATATGATCACATAGTACGGACAAAAGTAATTTGTTACACTTACAACGAAGACATTAGTGACTTCTACTTTAATTTAATACTGGTCACTGTTCATTTGATAAGGAATCTGAAGTTGCATAATCATATGCCGCTTGTATTCAGTTGCTAGACGGAACGGTGCCGACAGGAGAGTCTAATGATATCCTTCTACGGCACTGAATGTCCAATGGTTTATAGACCGTGAAGCAAGTATGCTTCTATGATGTTTTGTGTGACAACGAAATATACAATTTTAAAGCAGACTCTGCCGGCCGTCCCTTCGCTCACGGAACCCCGGCCACCCGCAGCCCTCTGCGTAATCCGTCCCCTTGTGGGGGGGGGGGGGGGCTCTCTACCAGTCCGATCATCCGGAGGGTCCACACCCGCTGTTAACACCCGGGACATCTCAGTTCTCAGTTCTGCCTCCATCTCCTTCACCACCTCCTTTACCGTTGGGCTGGCCGCGGTCACTTCACCACAAGGGGCTACTACCGTGGACTTTACCTGCTGACGGAGTGCTCCCGCGCCTCCAATACGTTCTCTTCCTTCCGCACCTCTCTGAGCAGCTCAACATATGAGGGAGGAGGGCGCGTTTTACGGGACTGTCGGAGACCCCAAGCAATCGTGTCCTGGGAATGGGCGCGCTTGGCTCTCCGATCCGTCCTTAACTTATCCACCTCAGCCGCCTGAATGACGCCCCGGCGACGCAAACAATTTAACTGCCGAAAAATGTAAGCAGAAAGCTTCTTCCCATTTTCCTGGCGCATATTTTGAAACCCTGCATAAGTTCCAGTGGGCTCCCTGTCGTACCAAAAGCGCTCTCTAATGCGTGTAGATACAGCACTCAGCAAGTGTAGCAGAGGGTTGGCTTGTTTTCACGGCGCTCACTATATCAGCCGCCAACACCTTCAAACCTTCAACCAATCTGTGTTGCTTTTCGTCATCAGAGCACTGCCACTCATCTAACAACTGAGAGATCTGCTACACACACGTCTCATACTACTTTCCCCCTCGGGGGTGCACATAATTCCACGGAATATTCGTAGCCTCTGGCGGGAACCCTCTGCCTATGCACTGGACCACTTATTCGCCAGGGAAGTAAGGGTTGATGCCAACTCAGAAGCGATACTCTTCACTGGAGGACGTGGACTAATTAAATTTTCCAAATCCGACCACTGTTTCCCCTCATTCCTCAGGTATGAGAGAACCCTGCCTCTGAAATCACCGGCCCAGCTACGGGCAACTCAGGCTGTGACCCAGACTACTCGGCTTCCGTCTTCTTCTCGTAGAGCATAGAACATATAACAGTACAACACAGTGCAAGCGCTACGGCTCACAATGTTGTGCCAACCCTTAAACCCTGCCTCCCATTTAATCCCCACCACAATTTCCTCCATATACCTGTCCAGTAGTCTAATAAATTTCACTAGTGTATCTGCTTCCAAAACTGACTCAAGCAGTGCTTCCACGCACCAACCAGTCTCTCAGTCAAAACCCTTCCTCTGATATCCCCCTTGAACTTCCCACCCCATACCTTAAAGCCATGTCTTCTTGTATTGAGCAGTGGTGCCCTGGGGAAGAGGCGCTGACTATCCACCCTATCTTTTCCTCTTATTATCTTGTACACCTCTATCATGTCTCCTCTCATCCTCCTTCTCGCCAAAGACTGAAGCCCTAGCTCCCTTAATCTCTGATCATAATGCATACGCTCTAAAGCAGGCAGCAACCTGGTAAATCTCCTCTGTACCATTTCCAATGCGCCCGCATCCTTCCTATAGTGAGGTGACCAAAACTAGACACAGTACTCCAAGTGTGGCCTAAACAGAGTTTGATAGAGCTCCTCCATTACCTCGCGATTCTTAAACTCTATAATTCGACTTATGAAGCCTAACACCCCATATCCTCTTTTAACTACCCTATCTACCTGTGAGGCAACTTTCAGTGATCTGCAGAAATATACCCCCAGATCCCTCTGCTCCTCCACACTACCAAGTATCCTGCCATTTATTTTGTACTCTGCCTTGGAATTTGTCCTTCCAAAGTGTACCACCTCACACTTCTCCGGGTTGAACTCCATCTGCCACTTCTCAGCCCACTTCTGCATCCTATCAATGTCTCTCTGCAATCTTCTACAATCCTCTACACTATCTGCAACACAAGCAACCTTTGTGTAGTCTGAAAGCTTGCTAACCCACCCTTCTACCCCAACATCCAGGTCGTTAATAAAAATCACGAAAGGTAGAGGTCCAAGAACAGATCCTTCTGGGACACCACTTGTCACAACCCTTCAATCCGAAAGTACTCGCTCCACCCCGACCCTCTGCTTTCTGCAGGAAGCCAATTCTGAATCCACCTGAGCAAGCTTCACTAGATACCATGCCTTCTGACTTTCTGAATAAGCCTACCGAGTGGAACCTTGTCAAGTGCCTTACTAAGATCCACATAGATCACATCCACTGAACTATCGTCATCTATATGCCTGGTCACCTCCTCAAAAAACTCTATCAGGCTTGTTAGACACGATCTGCCCTTCACAAAGCCATGCTGACTGTTCCTGATCAGACAATACTTCTCCAAATGTCCATAGATCCTATCTCTAAGAATCTTTTCCAACAGCTTTCTCACCACAGACGAAAGGCTCACTGGTCTATAGCTACCCGGGCTATCCCTACTACCTTTTTTTGTAGAAAGTGACAACATTTGCCCCCCTCCAATCCTCCGGTCCCATTCCCGTGGACAACGAGGACAAAAAGATCCTAGCCAAATGCTCAGCCATCTCTTTCCTCGCCTCGTGCAGAAGCCTGGGGAACTTTCCAAAAGTCCCCGGGGACTTATTCGTTCCAATGTATTTTAACAAGTACAAAACCTCCT